>NC_061831.1:13380091-13395091 GCF_019202785.1 Penaeus chinensis
CAAAGGCAAGGAAATATCAACATTAATAATAAAGTTCTCAGCATTAATAGTAACATAAACGACACACAAAATTATGCTTGTACGTGCTTGGGTTTACACAGAAACATATTTGTGTGTGTATGGATGCACCTCCCCCCCACACACATACACACACACACACATATATATAATATATATATATATATATATATATATATATATATATATATATGCATGTGTTTGTGTGCGCGTATGTATGTATGTATAAGTGCGCGCACATGCACACATATACATACACAATTTTGCATATATATATACACACATTTGCGTAAAATTAACAAAAATGAATTATTACTGTAACTGCTAAACAGGAGCAAATCCTCACACGGCATTATGTATGTCTACTAGTTTCAAACGTTTCTTAACCCAAAATGATTCAGCAAATGTCAAGTCATATAAGCAACATTAATAACAACACAATTGTCAGGAATATCACTGTCTTTTCCTTGCTTCTTTTATCTATTTATCCATCCACCAATTTACTAGAGGTGAGTCGGGATATTTGAAACACAATGTGTATCTCTACCTGGATTCTTAGAAAAATATGGATCGGAGATCTCTCAAAGCCTGGCTGTTTTGACATACACAAAAAACAAACTAACAAACAAACAAAAAAAAAATAACATGAACCCTTTTGCGGAGGGTTCGGTCATTCTCTACAAATGTTAAGAAACTATGGAAATTTGAGAAAATAGTAGTCATCCGGATATAGAGTAATTTGAACAATTGCTGACTCAGAATACTCTATCTCTTCCTCAGCTGATTCAGGGTCAAGCCACGCCCACCAAAGTTGCACTGATGCAGGTCTTATAAATACTGTTCACGAGCCAAGAGCCAAGCAGTGCAACTCACGGCAGACGAAATAGGACATCATGAAATCTCTGGTAACTTCTACTGAAATTTGGTTCCAGAATAGATTGTTTTGTGTGCCTGATGCAATGGACCTCAGAAGCGACAACAGAAAATCATACATGAAAAAAAATCTAAATATCTATGTTCTTTTTTCTAGGTAATTTTGGCAGTGCTGGGAGTGTGCTCCGCCTCCACCTGGCAGGCCACCTACGGCGGCTACGGCGTGTACGGCGCCCCTTACCAGCGGAAGTGGACCGGACCCGTGGCGGCCACCGTCCCGGCGGGCGTCGACGGTACCATCACCCCGGTGTCTGATACGTACGAGGTAACCGCCGCACGCAATGCCTTCTTCAAGGCATACAACGCTCAGCTGGCTGCCGTAGGCGCGTACCGTTACGGTACTCCCGCCTACCACCACGCCATGCCGGCGGTGCACGTCAACGTAGCAGCGCCCGCCGCCCACCATTCCGCCCTCACCTACGGCGCCGCACCTGCTCCAGTCGGTGACACGCCCGCCGTGGCCGCCGCCAAGGCTGATTTCTTCCGCCTGTACAACCTGCAGGCAGCAGCAGCAGCCGCGGCTCCAGATCCTGATGCTCCTCGCTACTATTACTAAAAAGCACTTGAAACTAGCAATGTCTATACTCTTTGCAAATTTACAAAAAAATAAATCTATATTTCTAGACATTTAATTTCATTACGACACGGACATATAAGTATTCGCATTTGCTCGCCAACACATAAAATGATTGTTATAGTTTGATTAGCAGAATATTAGAACTCCTATATGTACACCTGTACGGTAGATGCGGTATATCGACTAATACTACTTAATATACAATTATCTGACGAATTACATATCTACAGAATGTTAAAAAAATGTGAAAACCATGACCTCACACGCCCAAACAGGCCTTCATTTCAACTTTCGCTGATTTTCCAAAACAAGGAAACACACCTTTGTCCACATTTCCTGATCATTTTATTTATATATTGTCAGTTATATTCACTGAACTTTTATTGTAAGCACATTTCCGCAGCAACAATTCTTCCCATTCTACATCTTACCCTTTATTATAACATGGAACCTATGGCTCCTATCTACCCATCATCAAAAATGTTCACTCCTAACTGTACTCAGCATAGAGGAGAGAAGACATTTTTATAAATCAAAAGCACTTCTTGATAGCAGATGCAACCCTGCATCTACAACCGTTTTAGCAATACTGTTACACAACCAACAATTATACAGTCTAACTTCATTCAGATATGAAGTCGACATGGAAGTCTGTGTATGGGCATACAAACTAAAGTTCAAAATATATAAAGTTATAGCGGGAAATGTGGCATTACTCGACTGAAAATTATAAAAACGCAATGTATGATTTCAAATAAAGTCAAAACCGGTTAAAAGCATCACTTACGCAGTGACGATGTTCATTCTCATCCTTGTACTTTTTCTACAAATATAGACAATATATGTTTTCAGATATAAGTAAGAAAGTTTTTTTTTCTTCTCTCTCTCTCTTGTTCTCCTTTTTAAAAAGTGAGATGGCTCCGGGATTTTCAAATGATGGAACTAGATACAAAAATATGATACTCATTATGTTTAGTTGATGATGGTCATTTACCAAAGGCAAGGAAACTTCCATATCAGTTATAAAATTCCCAATATCATTTGTGACATAAACGATAAACACACAAATATATCAATATATTACACACACACGAACTTTATACATACTGTACATACACATATTTGCGTAAAAATATAAAAGATAAGCTGACACTTTAACTACAAAATATAAGAAAAAATTACGGCATTCCGTAGGTGTTTACTAGTTATGTTTCAAATGTCTCTTAACCCAAAATGATTCAGCATGAATAAAATCGTATAAGCAACATTTATTACAGCACAGTTGTTACGAAAATTTTGGTCTTTTATCTGTTTACCCGTCAATTTACTAAAGTTGATTCGTGATAGTTGAAACAAGGCGTATATCCATAACAAAAAAAAAAAAAAAAAAAAAAAATGAGCCCTTTTGCAGTGGGTCCGGTCATTCTCAACAAGTATTAAGAAAATATAGATATTTGGGATAACAGTAGTCATCAGGATATATAATTTGGAGACAGTTGCTGATTCAGAATACTCCATCTCTTCCTCAGCTGATCCAGGGTCAAGCCACGCCCACCAGATCCGCACTGATGCAGGTCCTATAAATACTGTTCACGAGCCAAGAGCCAAGCAGTGCGACTCACGACAGGCAAAGCAGGACATCATGAAATCTCTGGTAACTTCTACTGAAATTTGGTCCTGAATAGATTGTGCAATGGGCCTCAGATATAAAAAAAAGAAAAAAACATATATGAAAAAAAAACTATATATCTATGTTTTTTTAGGTAATTTTGGCAGTGCTGGGAGTGTGCTCCGCCTCCACCTGGCAGGCCACCTACGGCGGCTACGGCGTGTACGGCGCCCCTTACCAGCGGAAGTGGACCGGACCCGTGGCGGCCACCGTCCCGGCGGGCGTCGACGGTACCATCACCCCGGTGTCTGATACCTACGAGGTAGCCGCTGCACGTAACGCCTTCTTCCAGGCATACAACGCACAGCTGGCTGCCGTGGGCGCGTACCGTTACGGTACACCCGCTTATCATCATGCCACGCCGGCGGTGCACGTCAGCGTAGCAGCGCCCGCCGCCCACCACTCCGCCCTCACCTACGGCGGTGCACCTGCTCCGGTCGGTGACACGCCCGCCGTGGCCGCCGCCAAGGCTGATTTCTTCCGTCTGTACAACCTGCAGGCAGCAGCAGCAGCCGCGGCTCCAGATCATGATGCTCCTCGCTACTATTACTAATATGTATCGCATGTTTACAGGAACTTTGAACCATATCAATGAACCGAAAATTGAGTGTGCACTCAAAATGGTCGGATGTCCTTTCTTATCTCTTTTATGCTTTACGAATGAACGATACAATTGCAGCGACCTCACTGACCGATCTAACGAATGATACACAAACGGATATGGACGTTCTCTCGTTCTCCTCCCCTCCCCTCTCTCTCTTTCTCTCTCCCCCCTTCTCTCTGTCTGCTTCTCTCCCTCCCCACCACCAACTCCCCGTTTGTCTCTTTCTCTCTGTCTGCGTGCCGCGGCTCCAGATCACGATTACTAAAAGGACTTGAAACTAAGAATTGAAATGTATATACTCTGCAAATTTCCAAAAATAAATATATATTTCTAAGCATTTCATTTCATTATTCGTGTTCATTTATATTACGTTCATTAACATTACGCTCGCGCACGCATAGAAAGAAGGGTGGTTTCATTTAAAGCATGTTTGCAGAACTGCTACCTCCTATGTTACCTACTAGACAGTTATATAATGAATTGCAATATCTACAAAACGTCAGGAAAAGGGGAAAGTTGACCATCATATCCTAATCCGTCCTAACAAACCTTGATATTAACTTTCGTTGTTTTTGCGAAACCAGCGAAACCAGGAAACACATCATTGTCCCATTTTCCCGATCATTTTATAAATGGTTTCAGTTATACTTACTGTCCTCATTTATCTTATAAATGTCTTTCTGTTACATACATATGTCACGTAGCAACAATAATTCTTGTGGTTGTTATGCAGTTCATTATCACCATTGTTACTATTCATGTTCATCGATCATTTTTGTGTTGCAGTATCTCTTCTCTTCATCCAGCTAAACCCATCTTCGTCAGCCTGGTCACGTAAGCATTTGGCAAATCAAATAATCCATCTGGTGTGAAAACTGGTATTTCTGTAACCCCTTATCTTGGGAGCAACTTTCAGTTCATTGCTCCTCCCCATCTGTTATCAAAGGGATAATAATTTTGTTTCCTAACTGTACTCAGCGCTAAGAAATAGAAGACGAAACATGCATAAAGCAAAAGCAATTCATGATAACAGACGCAAATCTACATCTAACATTACAACCCGTTCTTCCTGTACTCCTATCACGCGATAAACAATTCTACATTTTAACTCCACTGGAATATAAATTTGGCATGGAAGTTATTAGAATAAGGCATCAAAGAAAACTGCTAAAGTAGTGAATTGTTTTATACTCAGAAAACGTCTTCTGTTTACCCATTCGTGATAGGCCTGGACAGCTGGAATTTCAGCCCTTGAGTAACGTGGGAAAATTAAGACTTTTTCTTGTTGTTTTTTCTTCTTTCCCTGTTTCCTTACAGCCATGGGTAAGCCATAATGCAAATGTATATATGGCTGGTTTGTCTAGTATTTCCCATTGTTTACTTGCTTTAAAACCATATTCGAATATCTGTTATAGCAGAAAAAAACTATATTTCGTTTTCCTTATTGTTTACTCTCTTACATTTAAACCATATATAGATATCTATTCCTCCAGAAACCTCCAGTTACCCCGAGAAGTAATTCAAGGTTTATCAAGAGGGAGATAAGACCCCAGCTTATTAAGTCCCGGCTGCAGGTAATCTCACTCGCCCGTCCACTGGTTAGTCTGTCTGTACAAGTGTAATCTTTTCAGTAAGCCAAAGATCCTTGGTGAAAGACTACGCGAAAAGAGTAAGAGTGTTATATGTGGTGTAGCGAGAGGCCACCATTAAGCCTTTAATCATTTTGATTAATTTCCCATATCACGTTGATGAAAATAGGATTCGAGGCAGACGACTGCTGTTTGTAAGATAAGGAATGTGTGATTTGATTGCACACGCACACACACACACACACACACACACACACACACACACACACACACACACACACACACACACACACACACACACACACACACATACACACACCAACACGCTGTCATGTCGCTCTCATTTCTGAATATATACCTGAGGTACGTTACTAAATATAAATCTTATGTGTTGGTTTCTTTCGTCATTCTTTTCCTTCTTTACTTCTTTCTCCTTACCAGCTCACTAGCCACGAAACACGACTAACCTTATCCCTCACCCTATCTAAAGTTCACGAATATCATTATCCTTGAAGTCAGTGATGTTAACAATAACAATAACAATGGGAAGACACATGAGTCAGCGAAATTTACTCTTCTACTACGCGCATCAAAACGACGTACTCGTTGTGCTTGTCACGTCTTACTCATAAAATGCCGAATACTTCTGCCAGTCTATATCCCACATGCATTCTCTGTAGCTATCACGTTGGGTAAGTTCAGAATTATTATTCATTCAATCAACCGGAGAATTAATTGTCATATTAGACATGGTCAAAGAAGTATATAAAAATAGATAAAGGTATAAGCTACATCAGTTCTAGAAATGATAAAGAAATATATACACGAGAAATAAGTATACACTTCAATTACCATTATGAAAGAATGTCTTGCCAATGCTTTTTCAGTGAATGAACATCCCGTCATTATCAATAATAACACTATCTACTTCCAATTGGCGAATTTCCTATCCAAGTGAATCACGTGTTAAAGTATTAGGTAACCTTGACGCATAATCCAAAAAAAAAAAAAGGTATGAAAACTACAGTTCCTTTATTAGGTTTCTGTGATGTGTCGTGTTTTCATTATTGCATTTATATAGAGGGGTGCATCTCAAGGCTGAGATAGTAGATATATCCCATTAAAGGGTGATAGGTTCTGCCAATAACACATATCATACCCTCCAGTGATACTATGGACATATACACATGATCATAAATCACAAAAACGCATTCAGATGGATATGTAAGTAAATAACCAAGATAATTTATGCTTGTAAACGTGCGTACATCACTGCAGTACTTAATAGTTCGATTTATGTCTTTCAGAAAATGTATGTAAATTTGTATTCGCAATCACTCTTCATTCATATGCTTATCAACAAGAAATAGGCATTCGGTATCATTATTTTTTCATGAAAGAAAATATATGCTCTTATTCTTACTCTGTATATTCTGTAAGTGTAAAGTCAGGTACCGTCTCCTTTAAAGATATCCTTGACCATTTCAGTGTCTGTTATATGTTATTTAAATGCCTTATATGATATTGCTTGATAAGGTATCTTGAATAATGTCTTACAATTTCAACAGAAGATCAGTGTTTGGGTTAAGGAATTTCGAAATTGCTACCTCTTTCCAAATACCAAAGGTCATGATGCTAAATAAGAAGCCAGAATGATAAGCTAGAAAAGATAAATCTCCTTTAAAAAAGAAACCAGTCGCAAATCTTGGCGATGGTCCTTCCTACGTGAAATTTATCCGAATAATGGTTGGTTTTATCGAGATATTTGCAATGGTGAATAAAGTCTCATTTTTATTGGGCAAGAGATGACATTCTTTTAGTTCTCAAGCTTTATTATTGGTTTCTGACATTTTTCTTTGTAGATAAATTTCTTTTTAGACATTTTTCTTTGTTATTTGACACAGGATTGTTCTTCGAAGAGTAATAGCAGGCTGTCAATATTTACTGACTGCTCTCAAAGTGTACTGTGTAGCATCTCAGTAATAGTAGCGAGGGGCATCATGATCTGGGGCCGCGGCTGCTGCTGCCGCCTGCAGGTTGTACAGACGGAAGAAATCAGCCTTGGCGGCGGCCACGGCGGGAGTGTCACGGACCGGAGCAGGTGCAGCGCTGTAGGTGAGGACGGAGTGGTGTCCGGCGGGCACTGCTGCATTGAGGTACAGAGTTGGGGTAGTTGGGTGATAGAGGGGATAACGGTACGCGCCCACGGCAGCCAGCTGGGCATTGTATGCCTTGAAGAAGGCATTGCGTGCAGCGGTTACCTCGTAGGTATCAGATACCGGGGTGATGGTACCGTCGACGCCCGCCGGGACGGTGGCCGCCACGGGTCCGGTCCACTTCCGCTGGTAAGGGGCGCCGTACACACCATGGATGGCCTGCCAGTTGTAGCCAGAGCACACGCCCAGCACTGCCAGAATTACCTGAAAGGCATTGAGAGCAATCGTCAACAAATGGATTCCATTAGTATTCCAGATTTACCTGTCGGTTTAGAATTCTAGCGTTCCATAAGATATAGCTTTTACTTGTACATTTAGTTTCCATGTATACAGTCAGCGGAAGAAGTATTTTAGTTTTCTCATTCCGAGTTTTAAAGATTTTATGTATTAACAAGCTGACTGACATAAATCACCATTAAAAGGTGATTATAGAACTAGCTTTTGTGGATTTGTTGTATCATTTGCATTATAAGCCGCTACGCAAATAACTTTCACTCTAAAAATGACCGACCGTAGTAAGTCTTACACTTACAATCAAAAGAACATTTTCAATAATATAATGTTTCGGAAAAGAATAGGCTCAGGTCTACGTAACAAATACCAAATAACTTTTACACAGAAATCTAAAATACACACTATTCCATACTCAAATACCTCTGTAGACTACATACCATAGACTTCATGATGCTGTTCTTGGGATGCTTTAACCACACTGTATCGAATGAAGATCCAACCCCCTCTATTTATACATGGACGTAGGCGCGACGTCATCAGGTGCCCGCATAACCTTGGGGAGCATTTCGTGTGGCTAAGATGATGGGGTCCGAGCGTGCAATTTCAGCTAACGGAGGGTTTTTCGTAGTTTCTTGGCGGAATTGGTTTTGTCTTATTCTATTCTCTTTGAATGTATCCAAGTTTGGTGTGTCAGAGATTTTGAATTTTAAGTAATTTGGTTTGTGCGGATTTGAAACAAAGAATCAGAAACGGAATAAAAGCAATGCCAGCTTAAAACATGTCAGGTGTATCCATTACGTCAAAGTAAGCTTCGTGAAGACATTCATAGAAGAAGCATAATGATAATAATAAGCAACAACACTAATAGTGATCATGATAAAAGTTATAGCAATGGTAATTTTAACAACAAAACAATAATAATAATAACCATAATAATACCAATAAAAGAACAAGATAATAATGAGGATAATGAAAATGATAATAGTATTAACGATGAGGATTATAATGATAATGATGAAAATAATAATAATGATGATAAGCTTAATAATGATACTGAAAAAGATGACGGTAACGATAATAAAACTGTTAATAATACTGATACTGATAATAATAATGATGGTAATGATGATGATGATAATGATCATGATGATTAGGATAATGGTAATGAGGATATTACAAAGAGAAAATTAATAATAAAACAATAATAATACTAATGATATTGATAATAATGATAATGATGATAATAATATCAATAATGGTAATGATGATAGTGATAATAATGATAATAATAACAACAACAACAATAGTAATAACAATAATAATGATGATAATAATGATAGTAATAGTAATAATAATAGCAGTGCAATGACCTGGGTTGCAGCCTCCACGTCCGATGATGACCATCCGAGCGGCATCCGAACGTTTGGCGCCACCGAGATGTTAATTAAAGGATGCCTGGTGTCGTACATATAAAGAGAAGATATGTCGGAACCCCCTATCTTATAGAAATTCAGTCATTTCTATTGTAATGCCCACGAAAAGATACAGAATTCCAGTCTCATTAACGTCAGATCATATTCAAAAAGCCCATGCGCATTCCCAGATTCTCATTTTATGTACCCACAATCCCCACATCCACGTAAATAGCAGGCAGTAGTTTCCCACAGGCGATTCTGCAGCCAACCATAGTTTAGGAAACGCCGCTCTGTACTCTGCTTGTTCTTGGAAACCGGTTGTTTGTGAAAACCAAGAAACCGCTGTGCTTCGGCCCACCTCAATCTCCGGTCGTCCCGAGTGAGGAATGTTAGGAAATAAAAATCAAAGGTTAAGGCTGGATACCTTGATAATATTTTTAGGTTTTATTTTAACGTGGGCAGTGTTTATTGCTTTGTGGCTTTCGTATTTTGTTTTGTGAAGCGTATATAATGTATATAATTTATCTTATGCCTTTGCAATATCCACCCTACCACTGTAGCTCATAACAATAAAATCTAAATCTATCTTATACTAAGTAAGTTTAAAATAATGTAGTTAGCATAATTGTTTTACCACAGTTAATGAGTGATGCTCGCGCTATCACAGATCACCATTTAAGGTGTTAACCTTGTTTTAACTACGTATAAACTGGTCGCCCTTGTTAGTGAGACGCTATAGTAGTAATGATGACAATACTAACAATGATAATAACAATCATAATGATAACAAAAATAATGATGATAAAAATTGCCAATGATTATAACGATGATAGTGACAACGACAACAATAATAATGATGATAATAACAACAATACTACTACTACTACTATTAATAACGATAATAGTAATAACAATTATACTGATAATGATGATGATAATAATAATAATAATAATAATAATAGTAATAATAATAATAATAATAATAATAATAATAGTAATAATAGTAATGATGATAATGATGATGATAATAATAATAATAACAGTAAGAATAATAATAATAATAATAATAATAATGATAATAATAATAATTATAATAATATTAATATTAATAATAAAAATAATAATAATATTAATATTAATAATAAAAATGATAATAATATTAATAATAAAAATGATAAATCAATAATAATAATGATAAATAAATAATAATAATGATAAATAACAATAATGATAATAAAAAGGATAATAATAATTATGATAATAATAATAACAATAGTAATAATAACAACAATAATATTGATGATGAATTATAATAATGAAAATGAAAATGATAATGATAATAATGAAAATGATAATAACAATGATGATAATAATAATGATGATAATGATAATAATAATGATAATGGTAATAATAGTGATAATAACAAGAAAAGTAATGATAACGATGGTAAAAATGTTAATAGTAATGATAATGGTAATAATGGGAATGGTATTATTGCTAGTAATAATGATAATAATAATGATATTGATACTTCTACTACTACTGATAATGACAATGATCATAATGATATTAATGATAGTAATACTGAAAATGATAATCATTATTATCATAATAATAATAATAATAACAATAATGATAATATTGATAATGGTAATAACAATGGTGATAATGTTATCTTCTTGTTATCACTGCAAGTCTGATGTATTATTTTTTTTTTTTTTGTCTTAGAAAGAAGTAAAAGTAAACAAGAAATTCGTGACTAAGTGATTTTCAGGGGAGATTATGATATTACTATATTTCAGGGCCGACTTCGATATTACTACAATAATGATGATAATAATAATAATAATAATCATAAGAAGAGGAAAAGAAAAAAGAAAACAACAATGATAATAATGATAGTAAGGAAAATAACAATAATAGCAACAACACTAAAGATAGTGATGATAATAATGACAATGATAATATAACAATGATAATAGTAATAATGACAATAATGTTAATAATGTTATTAATGACGATGATAAAGAACTACAATAGTAATAATGAAATTTCGCTTAAATACGATTATTTCAGTGTTTCATATTTTATTTATCACATACCTTCAGGAAGCTCTGATTATATTTTTCAGTTTTATATCTTTGAGTTTTATTGTCTTATTTTCCACTATAACTGAAACTAATTTCGTAAGCCTTCACATCTATTTTTTTTCATCATTCACGTATTCGGCGATAACACCTCGAGAGTAATTACGTCAGTCATGTTTTCTCCGAGATAAAAAAAAAAAAAAAAAAAAAAAAACGCATTTTCCACACTAATGACAACATGAACTTCCGAAATAGCATATTGCATTAGGCGTATTTGCAAGAGGCGTAATTATCATAACAAGCAGGAAGCAGGTAATTACACGAAACATGCATTTCCAAGCGAGAAATGAGACGATTTCAATTTTCAGATCCGCTGCTATATTATGCTTTTGTGGCGGAAGTGCCGTTATGTCTCGGACTTTGGTCGTTTTGCATTAAAGGAACAACTCGATCTGCGTGATACTAATTCGACAGTTATGATCTATGTGAATCAGGGATCATGGCCATTGTTCTAGTGATAGCGATGGAGAGTGCTTGTATGTTTAATGTTTATGAAATGCATAAATATAGATAGATATATAATTAATATGTATGATAATCCTTACGCCAAATGCTGAGAGCCCTCCAAAAGGAAGAACTTCATTACCATCATTATCATTACTACTACTACAATTATAATTGCCGTCATTATCATTACCATCATCCTCATCCTCATCCTCATCTTCATCCATAACATCATCATTGTTATAATCATTATCAATACAACCCTATTTCTTTATTTTTCTCAAAGTGCCTTTATTCAGGCAAACTTTGCGTGAAGGCAAGAGAAGAGATAAGTTGACCGCATTGCCGTTATGTCCTTGTTTTTGAGTTAAAAAAAGGTTTGCGCGTTGCAGCTAACGTAATGAACCGTTGTACGCAGATAAGAAAGAGAAAGTGTGTGGCTTCGAGACGAACTTATGGTGTATGATGATGGTGATGATGATGGTGATGACTATGATGATGCACAGTATATTGCAAAGAAGATACAATTTTGGCTATGACGAAAGAGCCCGTGTTGTATTTTTTTTTCTCTCTTTCTTTATTCCGGGCGTGAGAAGCAAACATTGTTGTGGTTCCTTCAGTTCATTAGAAAAAAGGCTTCAACAGGAGACGGGTGGTAACAGCCGGGACAGGTAGACTTAAACGGTGGCATTACAGTCACGGAGGCGCTGGACGAGGCATGTCTGCGCGCTGTCTGGGCTGAGGAATTAGACTATCTGATTAACCTTTTAAACCTGGGGGGGGGGGGGGGGGGGGGTTGTGAGTGTCTCCGGCTTGGCTAGTTTGCGAGGAATTTACTGAATAATATAGGACTCGCGAAGGGAACATCACGAGGCCTACGATGAAAATACATCGCGCATTAGAACATACGGAGGCTGCATTACATGTAAGAGACAGCGAATTGAATGAGTAAACTATAACAGGCAATCAGTGATCGTGTGCTTGTAAAATCGGGATTGACATAAGGACATGTTTCATGGGAGGTCAGTTTCGGAATTTCGTTTCACTCCTAACTCAGGTATACACGTTCTCAGGAGTGTAATATGTACAACAGGGTAAATTACAAAAAAAACTTGTTACAATGCCCCTAGTCGAGCCATAGGGTTGTAACTAGTATTTTTGTGACACACTTTCATATATAAATAATTAAACCTATTGTGCTCACATAGTAGTAGATACAAGAAGCTACAGTACATACGGAGGTGCAACAACGACCCTTCCTCATCCGTGTGAGGAAAGGGCCAGAGAGTGAGTGACTTACAGGATCCAAATGTGTACGTGAAGAATGTAGGTGAATCTCAGGCACATTTTGGCTCCGAGACCTGATATCCTTGTGCTTGTTGGCTCATTTACACCTGCAGTAGTAAGTCGGCGCACGCTACTCGAAGTGACAGAAGCGAGGGAAAACAACACTGACAAACGCACAGTACGATAAAGACGAAGACAGTGGAGTGGGGGTGGGGGGAAGCCGATGCGTTAATCAGATGTATCGTGAGTTCGTTAATCGGTTCGCTCCGACTCCATCGGGCGCGAGAACGGCCTTGACGTCGCACATGCAGGACTTTATGAGTGAAAGTGGTTGTAATGCACACACACAAATGTGTGTGTGTATTTGCACTATACAGAGACAATAAATTCTCATGTATACATATCGCACAGCAGCATATGTGTTTGTATGTGTGTGCGGGTGTGTGTGTGTGTGTGTGTGTGTGTGTGTGTGTGTGTGTGTGTGTGTGTGTGTGTGTGTGTGTGTGTGTGTGTGTGTGTGTGTGTGTGTAGGTGTGTGTGTATGTTTGTAGGTGTGTGCGTGTGTATTTGCACTACACAGAGACAGCAAATTCTCATGTATATAACATCGCACAGCAGTGAGAAAGGGGCACAATACAGAGAAAACAAACAAAAAAATATGTATAAGCACATTGGCAAAATGGCGCGAGCACAGACTACCACAGTAAAAGACACTAAGCAAAGTTTATCGAGATGCTAAAACACACAAGAGCAGTCACGTTGAGGCTCGTGTGCTCGGCGTCCCTTCAACTGTCCCGACATGCAATATATTATATGCAGTATATTATATGACCAACTATTAGTGGCTTAAAGGCTGTATGAGTTGCCGATATGGAGCTCTTGCTTGCACGTTGGTCGATGGGTCCATTAATCTAAGAGGAGGTCCCACTAGAGATCACGTGAGAGCTCCTAGCACGTGCTGTAGCGTTCAGTGTAACAGGTTGTTGTATTAAACTGTGTTGCGTATATTACACACCTACGAACGTCTCCATGATCTAATACAATAACCTGTTCCGCTAAAATTATATTACATAACATATTTATGACTGTAAAGATCCCAATTCGAATATCATGGTATTTTAGGATTTCTATCAGATAGCAATTTGGAATAGGTCAGTTGAATATATCAAGTTAGAATAGCAGTGCTTTCTAGCAAAGGTTAAAAACTAGTATTAACGGTGCAACTTGTAGAGTTTTTCAATATACATCGTTCTCTTAATATCTATCATCACAAAGAAAAAACACTACCATTGTAACTGTTTCTAAGCTAAGACTGAGTATTATATAAGCCTAACCGTAACAAACACGAAAAAGCAATGCCGCTTTAAAAGTGTAAATATCAAGTATTGTCAGAATGCAGAGCTTTTATTAATGCGATTTTCTCACTTTCCTCACTCTGTCTACCTGTCTCTTTCTCTGTCTCTCTCTCTCGCGCAATTTATCTATCTATATCTGTATCTATCGATCCATCTATCAGTATACCTATCTCAGTAATTATCTACCCACATATTTATCAATCAATCTGTCTATCCATGATTTAACTATCTGTCTATCTATGGTAATAAGACACGAGAGTTTTCCTCCGCTGTGACGACACAAGAACGAAGCCATCCGCATCAGACGAGAACATATAGCAAAAGGCTGCTGATACAGGATTCTTCTCCAGGCTGACATTTCAAATCGTTTATGTGTGTGTGTGTGTGTGTGTGTGTGTGTGTGTGTGTGTGTGTGTGTGTGTGTGTTCGTGCCCGTGTGTGTTCGCATGTGTGTCAGTTTCTATCATTGGCTCTTTCTATAACCTGCAATTCCTTCCGAAATCAAGCAGTC
>NC_061831.1:13417591-13420091 GCF_019202785.1 Penaeus chinensis
TTTGGATTTTGAAAATGCACGCAACAATGAAATCTCGAATCATCAAATTTACTTATATGAAGAAAAGGATATGAAGGGATGGAATGTTGAGGGAAGAGAAGAGAATGGCGATGAGAGAGACCAAATGGGGAGACAGAGGAAGAGGGTAGACAGAGCGGAGAGGGGAAAGAAGAGAAAAGGCAGAGAAAGGGATATGGTTCAGGAGATATAGCGTCGCCTCTCCTTTCCCAAGCCTTCCATCCTTTTCAAGCTAGCTGGTATACTTCCTTCTCAAGCCAGCTGGAATCCTTCCTTCCTTCTCAAGCCAGCTGGAGTCCTTTCATCCTTTTTTAAGCCAGCTGGTATCCTTCCTTCACAAGCCAGCTGGAATCCTTCCTTCCTTCCTTATCAAGCCAGGAGACGCGACAGGACGACGGGGATCATCAAGAGAGGCAGCAGGAGGAGTGGCGTACCAGCTGAGCTCGTGGGTTTGTCGTTGCAGAGGTTACCTTTGCACACGTAACTTGAAGTGTACACGTAGTCGTCCCGTAACCCAACTCCTTGATCTCCATATCGCACCGTCAGTTCCCCAATACCTTCTGTGAAAAGATAAATCGCAGATGAATGAATAAATGAAGATTTTGGTAGCTTAAATAAAAAAAAAGGGGGGGGGGGATGACACTAAAAAAATAAAAAAAAGGAAACATAAATTCGGAGTAAGAACATATTTGTGCGTTTGTATATCTTCATTAATGCCCGTGAGACGCTGAACGAGCCCCCACACCCAAAGGGAACATCAAAGCGAACGAACTCACCCGCCCTTACAGTCTCAGCTACACAATAACCAGATTTAGAATGTAGCTTTGGCACCTCCGACGCCTTGAAGGACTCGGACACGCAGTAGGGATTGTTGGTCGTGTCGTTGACAGGTAACTTGGGGATGTACCCTGCGCACGTGTAGCACTGCATCACCACGCCTGTGTTAGAGCAGGAGTGTGAGTTTAGGAGGAAAATCTATCTTTAAATTCTCATTAGAGTAGTAGGAAACTCTTACATTGTTCAACAAAGATCACACTTATTCGTTATGCTATGATAGTTATGATGTAATGTATTTATTATATATCAAACTATAATGATAACAATGTAATATCACATATACTTTAATACTTACTTATTATTTACATTATACCATAACAATTATTAAAATATAATATTTATATTCACCGGTCTTGAGGGATGGTTCTTACTTACTAGTTTGTACAATGGGAAGTATTACCACGAGGAGGATGGCGAAAAGTTTCGTCACAGTCATGCTGCCAAGTTACTGTTGAAGTTGGGGGAAAACCCAAGAAATTTGAAAATTATGGCATAAAATGACAAGGTAGGTGGTATTTTTAATGTTGTGCACACTATTATTGTCATCACTAAAGTCTTAAGGTCATTTTGTTGATTAAACCAGTTGCAATAATCCCTTTAAAAACAACAAAATAAATAATCCACCAAGAAGCAAGCAAATCGCACGAATTCCCCCATTAATAGAAAAAAATAATAATAACATTGGATAACTCACCTTTTGCTGTCTTCTGCAAATAGGACCGAGTGAAATGTGGTGCCTCAATAACCGACTTCTGGTTATATACAACGGCTGTTTATGATAAAAATCTCAAAGAGGGAGAAAAAAAAAAAAAAAAAAACTGAGATACGTGCAGACAGATAGGGAGAGCGAAAGCCAGAGCGAGAGCCAGAGCGAGAGAGAGAGAGAGCGCACGCTTGCCATATGCGAATTAGCTTGCCATATATGCGTACCTTTTAAAGAGGGGTCAGTAAGTCCCCTTTCGGTAGATCCGTAATAAAGGCTTAGAAAATCTTCGGAAACGTCATTCTGGTAGAGGTTAAGAAAGACATGGATGACATTCTCTCTCATTGCTTACAATCTTAATATAGATTAATTTACCATTTCCTCTGATACACTTTATGACAACACAAAAAGAAAGAAAGAAAGACAGAATTCTACCGATGTCCTAGTTTTCATAGAAAAGGTGAAAATATAACTATTTACACACGTGATGGCCAATGAAAGCCATCCATCACCTTAGGAGACCTTTCCTTAAACGTCAATTGATTGTTTAAGTGCTGTGATGACTCACATCTGTTGAGCAAATCTGTCATATCTACTAATACTACACACACACACACACACACACACACACACACACACACACACACATATATATATATGCATATATAAACACACACACACACACACACACACACACATACACACACATATATATATATAATATATACATATAATATCACACACACACACACACACACACACACACACACACACACACACACACACACACACGCACATACATAAATATACACATACGCACGCACGCACGCACATGTACACACATACACACACATATATACATATATATACACATATATATGTATACATATATATATATATATATATATATATATATATACATGATGTATATATACACATCTA
>NC_061831.1:13425091-13427591 GCF_019202785.1 Penaeus chinensis
CCCGTAATTTCCTTGATCTACTCCATGTTCTCCCCTGCTATTAGGACTTATCAAGACTTATCTGCTGGAGAATGCGATGGTGATAATCATCAAATTCGTTCTCATCACACGAGAACAAATCTATTGGCATAAATATTGTCCGGGAAGAAAATATGAATCCTGTGCATGGTCCACTGATTCTTTGTTTACTTTTTGGTGCATAATTTCTCGTACATAGTTCAAAAGTTGATGTATATATTTGTGAATATATTTCAATATTATAACATTGCTTCATGTTATATCCTTGGATAAGTCATTCCAGTTTGTGATATTGAAAAGGAACGAAAAGGGTGGATTTAGAAAATTAAACACACACACACACACACACACACACACACACACACACACACACACACACACACACACACACACACACACACGCACACACACACACACACATGTAGACTAGGCGAGGAACAGATACTAAATGATGGACACATGCTCTATTGGAGAGGTAAACCCCAGGGTAGAAAGCAGGAATTAGGGGTAGGTTTCCTAGTTCACAAACGTTTAGAAATGAATACTGTGGAATTCTATAGTATAAGCGAAAGAGGAGAAACCGTTGTGGGGAATCACGGAATAGGCACTAAGAATGAGGGGGGACACATGCTAATCGATTTTGTGGAGACTGAATCACTCAACATCATGAATACATTCTTCGAAAAAAGAGAAGGGGAAGTGGACATGGAAGTCGCCATCTGGCATCAAAAATGAAATTGACTTCACAATCTCAAATAGGTGCAGTATTGTAAAAAATGTATAAATTATCAATAAAGTGAATGTTGGCAGCGACCATAGAATAGTCAGAGGCCAAATTAAATTACACCTCAGAAGGGAAAGGAATAAACGAAAACCGCAGCCAAATTGAGCTAACTTGAAGACCGGATCGACAGAATTTAACCACTTCTCAGTGACGAAGATCTCAACACTGACTAAATCAACAAACAATTCAGTGACATAATAAAGGAAGCTGCACTTGAAGTAGGCGGTAAGAACGTCAAGCAAAGCTCCAATAAGCTCTCAGTAGAACCTAAACAGTTTATGCAAGAACGTAGGGTCATGAAAACATCGTCAAACAGGCACAAAATATATTTAGCTGAACTAACAAAGACTATGAATAAAAAGGAGAGATGTATCGGAATACAGTACACAAATATTAAATGAAACAGTGATCCCTGGTACCAGCAAGGAAACAGCTAAAAGACTCGAAATAGGGAGAAATCAAATGTATGTCATAAAGAAACCAGACGGAGTGACAAATAAGAATGAAATCATAAGAGTAGGGGAAGACATACAGAGATCTATACAACTCAAATGAACAGCCACAGATTGAAGTGAACGCAGTAACTAGAGACGTACCTAACATCACAACAGAAGAAACATAGGCATGAAGAGAGATAAAACACCAGGTGAAGACGGAATTAGTGTAGACCTTAAAATAGATGCAGGAGAAACTGCAACAATCTTTTTGGCAAATGCCTTCTTAATCAATAACCTCTGCAAGCCTGGAAAATACAACAATTATTTTGATGCATAGAAACGGGGATATAAAGGATTTAAAAAACTACCTCCTCCTTTCAGTTACTTACAACCTGTTCACAAAACAGATAGAGACAGGGATAGAGGAGGTATATTGTAAAATATTGGAAGATATATACGAAGATGAGACAGCAACCTTCAAGCTCCACAACCTGATAAAATGCCAATAAAAAAGATATTAGTGCGATATCATCTCACCAAAAGTGTTTACAGCTTGCCTTGAGGAAATATTTAAGTAGCTAGAATGGAACGGAAAGGGAATCAAAGCAGGAGATGAATGCCTAAACAACCTAAGATTTGTAGATGATATTGTTTTCTTCAGTGAATCTGCAATTGAAATGCAGCAACTAATAAACGATCTGAATAGAGAAACTGGGACTTAGAATGAAAAAGAAAAAGACTAAGATCATGTTCAACACTAGAGTTCAATGAGAATAGATACATGTACAAGGAGAGGTAATGGACAAGTATACATACCTAAGGCAACTCATACAAACACATCTGGCGAAGAGGAAATTAAGTGATGCAGCAGTATAGGCTGAAGCGCCTTTGGCAGACACAGTAGCACACTAAGAGGCTCATTGCCATTATGTCTAAAAAGAAAAGTCTTTAACCAATGCGTCCTCCCAGTTATGACCTATAGATCAGGAACGTGCGTGTGTTCGTGTCTGTGTGTATATACATACTTAAATATGTATACGTATATACATATACATATATTTTTGTGAGTGTGTGTGTAAAGTCACATCACACACACACAATATATATATATATATATATATATATATATATATATATATATATAAAAAAATATATATATATATATATATATATATATATTTGTGTGTGTGTAAAGTCACATCACACACACACAATATATATATAAATATATATATATATATATATATAAATATATATATAT
>NC_061831.1:13495091-13507591 GCF_019202785.1 Penaeus chinensis
TGTATATATATATATATATATATATATATATATATATATATATATAAGGAGACACCTAGTATGTGCGTGTACCTATGCCCTGTGTGTACCCTCGGTAAATGGAGTTCCTGGCCACATTATTTATTTATTTATTTATTCATTTATTTATTCATTATTTTTGAGCTTATTAGAGAAATGAGTGACGGAATAAGAAACAAAGAACTTAACAACATATCTGAAAAGCTAAGTGGATAATCCCTAATTCAACAGTGACAATTAACAGAAACCCGGCAAACTCAATGGTCGCGAACTAAATCATAGAAACGTGAACAGCCAAGTTTGCCTTTGGGATATATTACATGAAATTCAATGCTTTGTTTACGATTAGGATGTAAATGGAACTCAATCTCTGTTGGAAGCCTCTATATTTCGAATTATTAGTTTAATCATGAGGATTATTGGTAGAAAATAAGATGTTGAAAAGAAAGGAAAATTCCGATTTGACAGTGGTAACTAAAAACCTTTTATTATTGATCGTTTATAAGAATGTGATCGTAATAAGACGTCATTAAGAATTCTAATAATAATAATAGCAGCAATTATATTAATGGCAATAGTAATAATGTTACTTTATTAAATAACTAAAACAAATAAAGGTAATTACAGTAGTAGTGTTAATAATGATAAGGTAGTAGGAATAGGATGGAAGGTAAAAATACAGAAATGTTTACGGGGAAGAGAATGTTTGGATTACTGACCGACTTCACTGAACTGACAGCATTTGATAATACGCAAGGCTAATTTCCAGTTTATAAGGCTGCATCGGCAATGTAATTTCATTCGAACGTTGATATCATTTGACCTACCAGGCAATCAATTAACAACGCCAACGCTTACAACAATCTTTCAGTTATATTCATTCCATGGTAATTTCCAGTTGCTTCCATTTCCACATCGTTTGTATTTTTTCGAGTATAATATGCGTTTCCTGACAGTTTTTTTTTTTTTTTTTTTTTTTTAGATTATATGTTAGATTGAACTTCTTTTGAATTCGTGACGATTTTCCTGTCAACAGACGGTTTCATTGTGGCTATTACTTTGAAGACCTATTATCCTATCAAATATTATAATTTCTACCTGTGGTTCCAAGAAACATCAATGGCGCTTTCCAAATGCCGACAAATTTTGAATGCTAATGAACTGTCTTTCTTTATAATAGATATATTCAGTTAAGATTTCTCCTCAAAGGACTACATACACGCCCACTTAGAGTTCAGGGATCTACACTGAGGACCTAAAAGGGGTCTGTGACCAGATCCTGCGAACAGACGTCTCTAACCCAAATAAGCCTAATTTAACTCACCTTTACCCTAATTAGTCCAATCCAACCCAACCAAACTGAACCTAACACAACCCAACCGAACTTAAACAAGCCCAACACTAGCAAACCCAACCTCAGCCAACAATATTCAACCAAGCCCAAACCCAACCAAACTCAACCTAACCCAGCCCATCAACCCAACCAAACTCAACTTAACCCAGCCCATCAACCCAACCAAACTTAACCCAAGACCAACTCAGCACTAACTCAGAACCATCGAATTGTTGCCATCGACCCCATAGACTAGTGATCGATATGCCTCGAAATCCTCCCGTTCTGGATCTCCGCCAAGATCACAAATACAGTTTTTCTTCTATTTTTTTTTTTTTTTTTTTTTTTTTTTTTACGAAACTCCAAACCCATAATAATAATAAAAACCGATTTTAAATCAAATAGAACAACAATTCTACATCCCTAACGTGATATAGAAACTGATATTATCATATATATATCTCAGCACCAAAGTCTACCTCGCCACAGCTGAACCGGCTGCCCATTCGCGTACAGTGACCCCCTCCCCCCCCTCCCCCCTCTTTTGCTCTCAAAATATTCCTTTTCGGCTTTGATCGCCGGAGATGATGGAAGTCCTACGAGCTTATAGATTGTCCTTGGGCTTGAAGGAGGGGGGAGAGCTGCTCAAGGGACGAATAGAGAGGCAGGAATGGGGTGAGAGGGGTGGTTTTACATGCAGCCAGATGTATATTTCTGTGCGCAGAGAGAGGCACGTAAACACATACGCAGGTACATACATGGAGACATAGATACAGGCACGGACACACACACACACACACACACACACACACACACACACACACACACACACACACACACACACACACAATAACGCAAAAACACACTACCCCCCCCCCCCCCCACACACACACACACATACCCACAAAACAGACACAAAAAACACACTACCGCACACACAGATACACACGGATACACACACACATACACATGTGTGTGAAAGAGAAATAGAAACGTCAGGGTATACTAGACAGACCGGCAGGATAAAAGAAATAACATCCTGATTAATCAAATTCATGCGGCACAGTGCCCTAATCAGCAACTCGACACGCTAGGAATGACAATAAAATATATATATATATATATATATATATATATATATATATATATATTATGGCCGGAAATACAAGACACACAGGCGACAGAAAAGATACACTTTCAGTCGAAGCAGCTAGTCAGACGCTTCAGAAATTCTGTCAGGCGCTTCGGAAATAAATACACGGCAATAGACGAATGAGGAAGAACTAGTCCAGCCAAACCGGGAATTCAACCGAACAAATATAAACAAAACTAACAGTCAAACTAGCCTACCGCGCAAAATAGACGTCCACAACAGTCACATATGTAAAAGATATATATATATATATATATATATATATATATATATATACACACACACAACGCCATCAGTTATGCAATACCGTCGTTCATCGATAAAACATTCATATCACGAACAATCATGATAACCTTTCGTGTATTACAAACAATCATACAAACTAACTATAAGGCGCAAACAAGCAGTAACCAAACTACCACCTAAACCATGAAACAAAACAACTATAAACAACGCAGACAATCACCCTTACAATCATAAAGCACAATCACACAAAGCAAAAAGTCTTACGGAGAAGATATCCATAACAAAAAAAGAAATACAAAACAGACAGCTTTACGAAACAGATAACCGGTTAAAAGGGAAAAAAGAATAAGAAAAATAGAAAAGGAAAAGAAAAAGAAATAGAAAAGAAAAGGAAAAAAAAAAGAAAGAAAAAGAAAAAGAAAGAACGAAAAGAACAGAAAACAAAATATATATATAACACGAAAAGAACAGCAACTCACCAGTCGAACTGACAGGAGGGTAGGGCAACGCCAGCGCGCGAGAGAGCACGAGTCCCACCAGGAACAGCCCGTAAGTTCCTCCGACCACCATTGTTCTGCAGGAAAGGGAAATGGGTGTTATGAGATGAGCGTATGAGCAGAGAAAGGCTAGGGGAGCAGTGATGGATGGGGGAAGCGAGAAACAGGGAGAGAAAAAATTATATATATATATATATATATATATATATATATACATACATACACAGACATATATATAGAGAGAGAAATATGATCACACACATACATATATATATGTACATATATACACAAATACACACACACACACATATACACACACTCACACACAAACACACACACACATATACACATATATATATATATTTATATATATATATATATATATATATATATATTTATATATATTTACATATATATATTTATATATATTTACATATATATATTTATATATATATTTACACACACACACACACACACACATATATATATATATATAGAGAGAGAGAGAGAGAGAGAGAGAGAGAGAGAGATTCTGTAAACGGATATACCGATAGATTTTTAAATATATCATCATCATCATCATATTGGAGCTAACGCCGGCATAGCCGCATCCACCCTTCGTTTCCACCTACGAGGGTCCCTCATGGCGAGCCGCCAGGCAGGGGCCCGGCCCATCTCTAGTTCTTTACAACAAGTTTGATTGATCTGCCCTAGCCACGACCTTCTCGGTCTTCCCACAGGCCTCCTTCAGCCAGGGTTGTCTCGGACAGAGACAACCTGATGGGCAGCATCATCCTGCGGGAGTCGAGCCAAGTGGCCATATATAAAGCTCTCTGTGACTTCGATGTTTTCACCGCAAGCACGTACCAACTGCACAGAGTCTCCTAGTAGGCCCCAAAAATCCTGGATCTTGGTCTTGGTCCAGGAGACCTGTAGCCCCAGGGGCTTTCCTTCATTGCTAAATGCATCAAGAGCCGCCACTAGGGTTTCCAGAGATTCAGAGAGAACGGCAACATCATCAGCAAAGTCAAGGTCTGTAACCTTAATATTGGCAAGAGTTGCTCCACAGTGACTTTGGACAGTAGCTCTATCCAGTATCCAATCCATGCAAGTGTTGAAAAGTGTTGGTGCAAGAACACAGCCTTGCCTCACACCTGAACTAACAGGGAAGAAGCTCGACAGGCCCCCACCACACTTTACAGCACTTTCAGTGCCTGTATACAGGTTTGCTATCAGTCCAATAATCCTTGTTGGAATTCCTCTTAGCCTCAGGATCTCCCAGAGTGATTCGCGATGCACCGTGTCAAAAGCCTTCTTAAGGTCGATGTAGGCTGCGAGCAGTCCACGTCCGAACTCACGACGGCGCTATACAATGACTCGAAGCGCCAGGATGCGGCCTATTGTGGACTTACCAGGAGTGAATCCAGATTGCTCCGGCCTTTCATGCCTCAACAGGTGGTCTCTGATATGTCTCAGTAGGATGTGCGCGAGTACCTTGCCTAGTACACTGAGTAGTGTAATGCCTCGGTAATTGCTGCAGCGATCCCCTTTCCCCTTCCAGTAAGGGATGACCACACCCCTCAGCAGGTCAGGGGGAAAGGTACCAGTCTGCCAGATGGCAGACAGGACTGCATGCAAGCCCCTTGCCATAGGTTCTCCACCAGCCTTTAACAATTAAGCTGGGATGACACAAACACTTGCTGCTTTACCACTCTTCAGCTTGGAGATCGCCCCCCTGACTTCAGTCAGGAAGGGTGGATCCTCGCTGATGGGTGGGTCTGGCAGAGGAATCTCAACATTACCCGCATCCATGTTAACTGTTGGTGGATCAACCTTATACAACTGCTCAAAATTCTCAGCCCAACGCACATGCACCCCATCAGGATCTGAGATTATCTGGCCACTTGCTAAGTGGACTGCAAGATTACTGATAAACTGTTCTATATCCCTTCTCAACAGTGACCTAGTCCTGCGCACCAGAGAACGGTGCAAGTAGCGATCCCCTGACAATCGAGCCGCACGACAAGCATCTGTGGCTTCCAGTGTCTCCTGCGAGACGGAATTCTGTCTTGCTCTTGGGCGTTCACCAATGGATTCTTGAGCTGCATCAAGCGTTTCACGCTTGAAGGTATCCCACATATGAATAGGGTCTGTCAGGCCCTCGAGTGCTGTGAGACGACCAGAGATAGCCTCGGCAAACCCCCGGGCACACTCGTCCTCCCTCAATCTGTCCAAATGAAACACCCTAGGGTGTTCATTTGGGCGACGGGGGGTTCTAAAGTGGACCCGGAGAGTAGCCACAACTAATCTATGATCAGTTCCACAGAACTCGGCGCTTCGATACACCCTGCAGTTCTGGAGAATCCTCCACCGAGTGCTAACGAGGATGTGGTCGATTTCCTTGGCCACACTACCCGTATCGCTGTACCAAGTCCAACGATGCGGGTCAGAACGCTGATACCAGGAGCCAGAAATCCTCAATTTCTGGGACCTAGCAAAGTCACGGAAAAGGAGGCTATTCTCGCTGCCAGCATCAGCTCCTGAGCCATGAGGACCGACAGACATCTCGTAGCCAGCTCGATCACAGCCGGATACCGCATTGAAGTCGCCCAGAACATCGCCGAGGACATCTGTCTGCCACAGATGCAAGTTTGGCGTAAAACATCTCACCTCAAGTTTATATACATCCTTAGGAGCGTATACAGCAATAAGACACATGAAGCCAAATGAAAGCTTCAGTCTCAATACCATAATACGCTCATCGACTGGAGTGACCTCAATTACCGAGGGTTGAAGTCTGCTGGAGATGGCTATGGCTACTCCCTGGAGATGGTGGCCATCGCTGCGGCCCGACCAGTAGTAAGTGTAGCCACCCACACTAATCTTGCCACTGCACGATTAGTGTGGGTGTGTAAAAATATTCGTGTGTAAAATATTCGAATCCAGTAAGAATAATGATTCAATTGTATACTTCCTTTTCCTTATCATCCCCCCTTCCTCCTCCTCCTCTTAACCTCCCTCTCCGGTCTTCCCTTTCATCTCCACCCCCCTCCTCGGCCGTACTGTTCCTCCCATCTTTATCCTTCTCCTCGTCCTTCCCCCTTCCTCTTTCTCTTTCCCCTCCCTCCTCTTCTTAATCCTTCTACTATTACTTTATCATTCTCTTCTTCCTCTTTCCTCCTCCTCCTCCTATAACTCTTCTTTCTCTTCCTCTCCTTCCTTCTACCTTTTACTCTACTTCCTTCCCTGTTCTTCTCTCCTCCTCTTCCCGTAATGATTACCTCTTCCTTTCTCCTTCCTTTATCTCTTCTTCCACCTTTTCTCCTTCTATTTCCTTTATCTCCTCTTCCTCCTTTTCTCCTTCTCTTCCTCCTTCTTCCTCAGCAATCATAGTTTGATGAGGTTCCTCGCATCGACCCAAGGAAGACGTCGGGCCAAAAATATGTGTTCGTTCGGAAAGAAGTTGGATTTCCTTACAATTTTTCGATTCAGCATTTGGCGCCAGCTTTTTTTTTTTTTTTTTTTTTTTTTTTTTTTTTTTTTTTTTTTTTTTTTTTTTTGCTTAATTTGCGGTAGCAGTTTATATAAGTCTTGTTGATTCAACTATTTCTATATTTATCTGTGTAGTTTACGCAAGCTTTATTTATTGGTCTGTTTAGATATTTACCTGTGTATTCACATTTATTTATTTATTTATTTATTCATTTATTTAGTTTTGATTATATTTCTTTAAACTTTAACTTTTGCTTCATATTTTGAATGTAAATGTTTGTAGTAAATTTTCGCGGGGGGGGGGGGGGTTGATGAGGAGGAAACATCAAAATAAATTAGTCGAGAAAGTAATGACAAAATTAGCATAATGTACGAAATTAGCATAAAACACATATGATAAATCATAAAAATAAGATACTCTGAAAGGAAAACGAAAGAAAGAAAATAATGGAAAATTGTTAAACGAAAAAGAGAAGTAAAAACGGGACAATTGAAAAGAGAAATATAAGAGAGAAAAATAAGAAAAAACAAACATATGGAAAGAAGACAAAAAATATTAAAGAAAAGAGTTAAGGCAGATATCAAAACGAAAAAAAAAGCAAAAACGTATATAAAATTCAAAGAAGAGAAGATTTCCTGGTATGATTTCTCTCGACGCCTCTGTACAAAAAAAAAAAAAAAAAAAAAAAAAAAAAAAAAAAAGGGAGAGAGAGAGAGAGAGAGTAAGAGTGAGAGTGAGAGTGAGAGTGAGAGTGAGAGTGAGAGTGAGAGTGAGAGTGAGAGTGAGAGAGAGAGAGAGAGAGAGAGAGAGAGAGATTGAGAGAGAGTTAGTGAGAGAGAGAGAGAGAGAGAGAGAGAGAGAGAGAGAGTTAGTGATATATATATATATATATATATATATATATATATAGAGAGAGAGAGAGAGAGAGAGAGAGAAAGAGAGAGAGAGGAAGAGAAACAGTCCAAAAATCACCGCCTCTCTCTGGGGTTTCCTGACAAGGGCCGTGACCTTTCGTCTCTGACTTTGACCTCTTTTTTGGGGGATGACCTTTAACTGACCTGACAATGATAATGACCGTACATGTCCATCTGTTTATTTCTTAATTGCATTTTTTTTTTTTTATTCCAAAGTTTATCGTTTTAGATTTTAGTTGTTTTTTCTTCTCTCTGTGGAATTTGCCAGTACACAAAGCATACGATATATAGGACAAGAGCTGGAAATAAAACAACGAAAGGAAAAACAAGAAAAACAAACAATTTTCTTTATTATCATATTTCATTGTTCCTTTCTTTTTGTTCTTCCCTTCGTTGAGAGAGAGAAAACGAGAGAGAGAGAGAGAGAGAGAGAGAGAGAGAGAGAGAGAGAGAGAGATAGAGAGAGAGAACGAGAGAGAGAGAGAGAACGAGAGAGAGAGAGAACGAGAGAGAGAGAGAGAGAGAGAGAGAGAGAGAGAGAGAGAGAGAGAGAGAGAGAGAGAGAGAACGAGAGAGAGAAAGAGAGAATGAGAGAGAGAGAGAGAGAACGAGAGAGAGAGAGAGAGAACGAGAGAGAGAGAGAGAGAGAGAGAGAGAGAGAGAGAGAGAGAGAGAGAGAGAGAGAGAGAGAGAGAGAGAGAACGAGAGAGAGAGAGAGAGAGAGAGAGAGAGAGAGAGAGAGAGAGAGAGAGACAGAGAGATAGAGAGAAAGAGAGAGAGAGAGAGAGAGAGAGAGAGAGAGAGAGAGAGAGAGAGAGAGAGAGAGAGAGAGAGAGCAAGAGAGAGAGAGAGAGAGAGAGAGAGAGAGAGCAAGAGAGAGAGAGAGAGAGAGAGAGAGAGAGAGAGAGAGAGAGAGAGAGAGAGAGAGAGAGAGCGAGGGAGAGAGAGAGAGAGAGAGAGAGAGAGAGAGAGAGAGAGAGAGAGAGAGAGAGAGAGAGAGAGAGAGAGAGAGAGAGAGAGAGAGATAGGAGGAGGGGGACACGAGAGAGAGAAAGGAGGGAGGGGACATGAGAAAGGGAGGAGGGGGGGGGGGGGAGAGCGCGCGAGAGAGCGTAATAGAAATTGATAGATAGACAGAGGTAGATAATTAGATAGACAGAGGTAGAGAAGCAGATAGACAGATAGACAGAGACAGTCAGACAGATAGATAGATAGACAGACAAGCAAAGAAAGAGACAGAGAAAAGGTCGGAGGAATAACACTGAATATATATCCACTATGCAATATACAGAATGACATGTAATGCATAATAGATTCTTGATAAGAGCACGAAAGGTGACGTGATTTCGTCCAGACTGCTCTTCACCTCTCACTGTATTTCTGTGACGATTAACTCTCGATTAGGCAAACCGAGAGAAAAATATATCTATGCTCAAAATTTTAGAATTTGGAAACAAATACGATACCCGTAATAATAATGCTTTTAATGGTAACAAGAACTTTGATGATAATGATAAAGATGGTGATGATAATATTAATACTAATAATGTTATAATAAAAACTATCATTATAAAAACAGTAGATAATGAAAATGATAAGAAATCCAATGAAGTTGATAACGAAGAAGGAAAAACAGGAATAAAACCTTGAAACCAAAATCAAGATAGTGTGTCGCATGTAACTAAACTTTATTTAACCCTTGATAGAGCTCTCGGCAGGGTGGGGTTGGGGGGAGGGAAGGAGAAAAGGGGGGAGGGGAAGGTGGGGGTGGGGGGGAGGTGGGGAAGTGAGGAAAGCGGAAGGTGGGGGGGGGGGGAGGTGGGGAAGTGAAGGAAGCGGAAGGTGGGGGGGGGGGGGAGGTGGGGAAGTGAGGGAAGCGGAAGGTGGGGGGGGGGGGAGGTGGGGAAGTGAGGGAAGCGGAAGGTGGGGAGGGGCGTTCTTGGGGGGGGGGGGGGGGCTCTCGTGAAAGTTACGTGTTAATGACTACAAAACCTCACGCCTTTGTAAGGTAAAATTAGATTCATCGGGCGTGAGGAAAGATATCTTGCAAAATATGGAAGAGAAGAAAGGGAACAGGTTTCTCGGGAAGGGCAGGAGAGCTAAGCAAGGTTACTTGCACATGTGTGAGTATGTATACAATATTCACATATAAAAATACACATATAAGCACATAGAAACATACACAAATACACACACAAACATATGTGTGTGTGTGTGTGTGTGTGTGAGTGTGAAGTGTACGTATGTATGTGTGTGTGCGTGTATGTATGCATGTGTGTATATAAACTAAAAAGCCAAAGAAATCCATTGCAAACTTACTAAAATCACACAGAGGAAAATAGCACATCCAAGTCAAGCTCTGTATCAAACATGAAAATTCGAAGCGCTGATGCCTGACACAGGGAGAAGGAGACGAAGAGAAGGTGTCTCCAATTTCCTGCCTGACACCACAGCTTGACAGTGTCACTCTCGAAAGTTAAACTGTCTGTGGAAAAACTGGATCAGCTAATGCAGTATACTTGTAGCTTTGGGTTAGAACTCTGAATAACGTGTGTGTATATATATATATATATATATATATATATATATATATATATATATATATCTGCGTGAGAGAAAGAAAGATATATATAGATAGAGAGAGAGAGAGACAGACAGACAGGCAGACAGACAGACAGACAGAAAGAAAACACACACACACACACACAAACACAAACACACACACGCACACACACACACACACACACACACACACACACATATATATATATATATATATATATATATAGAGAGAGAGAGAGGGAGAGAGAGAGAGAGCGAGAGAAAGAGAAAGAGAAAGAGAGAGAGAGAGAGAGAGAGAGAGAGAGAGAGAGAGAGAGAGAGAGAGAGAAAACAGTCAGTCAGACAGACAAGCAAACAAAAAGAGAACTAGACAGCGAATTGCAGAGACAGAAAAATACAGAAAGAAACACAGAAAGTGAGATACAAACGAACTCGCCTAAATCTTTCCTGAAGTTAGCAAAAACGAAAAAAAAAAAAAAAACGAAGTAAAAGCGAACAAGAGAAAATCTGCATTTCATTTTCTTCTGTCTTCGGTGACTTTTCCGGCGATGACGTCAGAAAGGGTGATATAGGTCTTGAAATGCCATAGAGAGCAAAGGGAAGGCACAGAAGGGTCATCTCCGTTTGCCTAATATTATGTTACCAAAGATCAGGATTTTAAATAAACTCTAAATCATTTTTGTTTTATCGTTAATGTTGTCTTTACCTTATCTTATCATGTTTCCTTTTTTTTTTATATCCTCCCCCTCTCTCTGTTTTTTCTTTCTTTTTTCCTCCCCCCCCCCCTCCTTCTCTCTCTTTCTGGCCCTCTTCTTCCCTCGCTTCCCTGTCCCATCTCCCCAGAACTTAATGATTCGTGAAAGCTCATATATTTTGGACGTCCAAGGAAAGGTTAGTTTGGGCCTCGACGAACTCTACGAAAATATATTCATGACACTGGCCTCCTTCCATCCATGTTTTTCTGTGTGTATATATGTGTGTGTGTGTGTGTGTGTGTGTGTGTGTGTGTGTGTGTGTGTGTGTGTGTGTGTGTGTGTGTGTGTGCATTTATGAATTTATGAACTAACCTTGATGAAGACATTACAGATTCTTCCTTGATGTCTTCCCTTTTTTCATCTGCCTCATATATGTATATGAAATGCTATAACTCACCAAGAGCCATTCCCTTTCATAGGCAATATTCGGATATATTTCCCATTTCCTTTAAAAATGCTGCGGTTTTATCATGTAAAATACATGGCTTGGTGGCTGTTCGGTTCATGTAAGAATCATTATCACTTGCTATTTATTACTCGTTTTCTCTAATTCCGTGTCTGATATTGCTCCTTCTGTTATCAAGGCATCTGTCTCTCTCTCTCTCTTCCCCATTCCGCGTCTTTATTCCCCTCTCCATACATCGCCTCTCTTCTTATACAGTGTCCATGAAGACTCTCACATCTTTTCTCTCCCTTTTCTCACTCCTTGCTTTCCCTCTTCCGTTTGCATCCTTTTCCCTCTCTAGTCCCTTCCTTCTTCCCTTTCTCTCCACCACCATATCCTAACTCTTCCTCTTGCATATCCCCCCTCCCCCCCCCCCCCCTCCTTCCCCTACACATTTCTTCCCCTTCGCCTCTCTCCCCCCTTCTTCCACATTTCCCCTCTGCCCTCCCTCTCCCTCCCTTTATTTCTTCCATCCCATTCTTCTGCCATATCTACCTCCCCTCCCCCTCCCTCCGACTATTTATACCTTCTTTTCCCTCTTTCACATTCTCCCTCTCTCCTCCCTCTTCCACACCCACCTTTTTCCTTCACCCTCCCTCCCTCTCCTTCCACACCCCCCCTCTTCCCTCCCCCCTAACCCCCCCTTCTGCCACACCCATCCTCTTCCCTTCCTACTTCCCTCTCTTTCCCCTCCCCCTTCCCCTCAACCCCCGATTTCATGAGGGCAAGAAGCGACGTTGACGGACCTGACCATCTTCATTCAGGAAAGTTATATTGTGGAAGTGAATGTCTGAGAAGCTGATGGTCTCATTTCCAAGACGACAGAAAAGGAGTCAGCTCTTTTCCCTCTAATTGAATGCCAATCTAGGGGGCGTTTTTTGGGGGTGGAGTGGGAAGTGAGAAGGGAAAAGGTGGGGGAGAAATGCTGGAGGGAGAAGGGAAGGGAGGGGAGGGAAGGGGAGAGGAAAGATAGGAAGAAGGGAAGGGAATGCCCCGAAACCTTAAGGGAAACCGTACCTGTTCATAGGAAGTGACTAAGATGTTTTCCCACAAAAAGGCATTAAGAAACTCTGAACGTACTGGA
>NC_061831.1:13552591-13555091 GCF_019202785.1 Penaeus chinensis
CAAACAATAAAGCAACAACAACAATAACGACAATAACAACACTGATACTGATAGTAATAACAATTACAACCATACTACTACTACGACTTATAATGATGATATAATGACTGTGATGATACTGATAATTGTAATGATAGTTCTAATTATTGATAACGATAATAATTGGAATGTTTTGAGCCCCAGATAATGTATTGTTTATGTACGCGGCCCTAGACACTTGTTTATAGTATTCGTAAATAATACATATTTTTGTATGTGGGTGACAACCATTGATATCGTTATTTATATTACGAACAATAACTATCAAATAAAGCATTACATAATTACTACAGTGGGTATGTATGATTTTTATGGTTCTCAGTATTTTGGAGAGAAATGATACATATTATTAACTAAAGGGTGAAATGGCGCTTTGCAGGTTGTACAGTGCACGTTCGAAAAAAATGCTTATCATTAGATATATATATGCATACTTATGTGCGTGCGTATGTTGGAACACACAACGTATTTATATGTACATAATATTCATATAAATACTATGCATCTGTGTGATTGATATATAAATATCGTATGCATGTAACGCTACTTATCTACATATACAGGTTTATCCATCTATCAACCAGTCTATATACACTACATGGAGATATAGATAAACATGTGTATGTGTGTCTTCCTCCACGTGCTTCCCCTCTCTTATTTTCTTCCTGTCTATCATACATTTTTGTTTTCATTTTCTGTATGTCAGTCTCTGTTTTATCTCTCTCTCGCTCTCTCTCTCTCTCTCTCTCTCTCTCTCTCTCTCTCTCTCTCTCTCTGTCTCTCTCTCTCTCTCTCTCTCTCTCTCTCTCTCTCTCTCTCTCTGTCTCTCTCCAGAAAAGAAAACTTTTAAATATATATTCATATATCATAAAGAGCTTTAAATGAAAAAGGTTTTAGGTAATTGTGACGATTATCATCATTACAGTCTATATCTTTTAAAAAAAACTGTCATTTAGCTTTTTAGCTCATAATTGTTTTGACAGTACATGTCTGTTTGGTACTTTTTTAGCAGCCAAACTATTTGTTTTCATATGTAAACATGATATTTCATACCTTTTTTTTGTTGTTGTTCACTGTCTTTTGCATAGGTGAAGTAAGATTCGATGCGTTTATTTACTGTTTGGTCACGTGTTATTGCATCAGGTTTCTTGTTGGTTATGTTTACGATTGTTAAAGTAAGCAGTTTAGTCTCATGCACGTCAAGGCAGAAATGTTAGAGCAACCTGGGCTGGAGGAGGAGGGACTGTGGACTAAACTTCACACACACACACACGCGCAACACACACACATACACACACACACACACACACACACACGCACACACATACACGCACGCACACTCATTCTCACACACACACACACATACACGCACGTATACTTACTGACACACACACGTGTATATGTATAAATTCATACACATCCATCTCTCTCTCTCTAAATATATACATACATATATATATATAGGTATGTGTTTGTGTGTGTGTGAAAGTATGTGTATACACGTACATTTCTCTAAATCTCTCACAAACACACTCACAAATACATATATATATATATATATATATTATTTATCTATACATATTTTTTATATATTTATATATGTCTATCATACATATATGTGTGCATACATACACACATGTATGTGTATATAGGTATGTATGTATGTATGTAAGTATATATATATTTATATTATATATATATATATATATATATATATATATATATATATATAACACATATATATGTTAGTCACAGCGTCGGACTCAAAGACGCCGGCGCGTTGTTCCCCTTGGCAAGGAGCAGAGCAGAGAGTGCACTCACTGGCTGATGCTGAGCAGAGGAACCACGTCATGGTCAATGATCAAGGATCACCTGTCTAGTATAGACACTGATATTAAAGAAGGCAACTGGAACCTACTTCAGTACCTCCCCCTCATCAACCAATGGTCGAGATCTCAAAGGGACACTCGGAACAAAGTGAAGAATCTCGCCACTTGGCGTTAGCTCCTGGAACATCAACAACAGAATTGTTATGTTGTGTGTGGTTACGAGAGATATATAAGAAAATTGGTCACAGCTGTTTAATTCTTAACTAGCTGTCCTTTCATAATACACTCTCTCTCTCTCTCTCTCTCTCTCTCTCTCACACACACACGCACGCACGCACACACACACACATACATATATATATATATATATATATATATATATATATATATATATATATATATATATATTACACATATGCAATAGTATTAGAGAAATGTTACTGTCCGCTTTCCATAGACAAATTTCTTGATGCATCGTTGTGAGAGCGTCGGTTTGTCATGTGAAAGGAACATCAGAGTAGGAGAAAAATCTTATTTGCCTTGTACTCAGTTACGTGGTATGTTTACCTCTCCCTCCTGACCATCCACGAAGATGGAAATGGTAGTTTCGGTCTAAAGTATGTACGCACACA
>NC_061831.1:13562591-13572591 GCF_019202785.1 Penaeus chinensis
TGTATATGTATATATATATATATAAATCTATATCTATACAATATTTATGCAATATATATACATATATATATATATATATATATATATATATATATATATATATTTATATATATATATATGTGTGTGTGTATGTATGTATATATATATATATATATATATATATATTTATATATATATGTGTGTGTGTATGTATATATATATATATATATATATATATATATATATATATATATATATATGCATATGATGTTTCCCACGTTTCCGTATCTAAGTAAAATCCAAAACGCAAAGGTCTTCAACACTCACCGAGGAGGCAGAGTAAGATCACAAACCTGGCGAAACTCATTCTAATGAGTGTAAATTCCCGAGCTTTCGACATATATATAGTCCAAGGGAGAACTGTGAGCTATAGCTGTCACGTTTCAGCTAAATGTTTTGTAAACAGGGCAACTTTAGACGCGAGAAATGTATGTGTGTGTATCTATACATATATACATGTGTATATATGTATGTGCACAAGTATATGCAAATGTATAAATATATATATATATATATATATATATATATATATATATATATATATGTATTTATGCATTTATCTATGCACACACACACGCACACACACACACATATGGAATTGAATATGTGCACTCACTCGCATGCCCAATTATTGCATGTATCTTGCACCTCCTGTAAATTTGTATTTCCTTCTTGAATTATAAAGACAGTAGAGTTATCTACACCAAGTCCTTAGAAGACCTTTAACATTACCTTAGAGAATAATGGTTGAAAAGATCACAAGATATTTGCCTTAATATTCTGTTTATATTTAAGCCTTCAGTGAGGCTTTCATTGCTCCTCCCGGGAAGTAATATTGGATACATTAAATATCCTATTGCAAAAAGGTAAGGAAAATATAATGTAAAGAATGGTCATTTGTTTCTGATGGCTATTCCTTGCTCGATATGTTGCAAACATAATATTTCATTTATACTGGTTATGTTATGGTACAGAAAAAACGCGTGATAAAAGTATATATCAGGATTTGGCATGAAGCAGATAAATCACACTCTTTGGGTAATATAATTCATAACATTATTAATTGGTTTCATAACATATTCAGCCAAGTATATTCCCGTATGTGTTGCCATAAGTGATATATGTGTTCATTAAATGTCGTTGTTCCTAAGGACATTAACCAGAATTAAGGTTAAAAAGATATACTTCATTTATTCCCTAGATAGAAATAACTGGCTACAGAGTCCGGACTCTTAGTGAATGGTGTAAATCAGCAAAAATAAAGTACATGGATGTAAACATAAACAAAGTATTGTACTTTGAATTTGAGCATTAAAATTCTGATTAGATAAAAAAAAAAACAAAAAAAAAAAAAAAAACACTAAAACAAAGAAAATAAAAATACATCAGAGTTCTCCAGACTCCGGGGTGAGTTGCCAATTTGTTTGTTTCCTAAAATTTAAGGCGCAACGGTATGGGAAAGGTGCAACGATATGGTCGCAACAACATAGGTTAAAGGTATTCCTTTCTATATGTAGTTGTCATTCCTTGCGTATCTATTGGGATGTGTGTGTGATTGAGCATTTTTTCTTTCTTTCTTTCTTTCCTTTCTGCATGATATAAAGCCCTTGATATAAACTTTATTCTTTCCCTCAAATCTTGTGTATAGTATAATCACAACACCTGATAATATTATCTAAAATAATGATAAAGACACCCGATGCTAGTCATACTATATTTTTGTAGCTTTTCGACGTCAGTGAAATAACGGAATGAACGTCAACCAGCCCTTTGTTCTGTAAAACTTACTCGATATCCAGCGCGCGGAGAGCGGACCAGACAGGGTTGGGCCGAGACAGGGTACCTCATTTTGGGGTACCTCATTCCACGATAGATCACTGGGTATCGATTACCAGGATAAACATAGATCACAGCGAAACATGGTGTCGGAATCAAAACCATGCAGCATAATCATTCATAGAATACAATTAAACGAACACTGCATAAAATAGTATGGATACACCTTGTATGCATGTGTGTTGGTATATGTTTGTATAGATACAGAATATGCATGTGTTTATATATTTCCGCACATACACACATATAATCACACGCATATTTGGGGTCCGGGGGACTAGGTCCCTTTATCTTTTAGGTTTGAGAAAAACAAATTGTACATGACAAAATTAGAATACTTATTTACTAACACAAAGAGACACTAGCATTAATTTTATGTGCAAATAAACTTTTACAATTTAATAGGCTTAATAAAAAAGTAACGTGCATTTCCTAAATTGATTGTATAATACATAGAATAACATTTCTTCTATTTAAAACTTATACATTCATAAGTCATTTATTGACATTAAAATTTGTAAATGAAACTTATTTGTTTTATTAAGTAAATTTCCTAAACAAATGCATTTATATATTCCCTCTGCATTTCCATTTTTTTCAGTAGTTTCTTGAACATCTCAATTTTGGAAGCTTAGAGACATAAGAGTTTCAGAGGCAGTTTAACTATGATGCGTTGTTTAATATATCAAAGATTTCGTTACCCAGACAGCTTTGGGCATCCTGTACTGGGATGGGTTGAGCCGGAACACCATACGAGGGGAAAGACCCCAATAGGGTAGCCAGGACTCAGAAAGACCCCAGTAAAGTAGCAATGAATTACATGCCAATTTCACCAGCTGTATCTGCAAGCTGAGGTTGAAAATGGTAAACTTCAGGTTGACATTGTTACTAGAAAAGGAAAACATGCTGACCCCATATCAATATGGGTTTAGAAATTTGAGATCGACCACAGATGCGTTTGTGAGGATGGAGACTGCTTTACAGAATTCCTTCGTACAGCGACGTCACATGTTAGCAGTCTTCTCTGACCTCGGAAAGGCTTACGATACTACTTGGATGCATGGCATACTCATGAAGCTGCATAACACTGATTTAACAGGAGCATTACCTACAAACATTGCCATTAATGACATCGTAAAGATCGTTCCAAGTGCTGTCTCATGTAGTCTGTATGTGGATGACTTCACACTGCTTTGCTCTGGAGGAAGCTTACAGGATGTATAAGGATGTTGTGCAGTGAGCAACATACCATGGGTTCAAATTTTCTTCAAGCAAGACCATGGCTTTGTATTTCCGCAGGAGAGGAAAGTTCCATCCTTCCCTCTATTTAGGAGCGAACTCACTGCACTTTTTGACTCGAGGCCAGAGATAGATTTGTCCGAAGAAACAGTCACGCCCATCTAGTCACGTGACCAAACGAAAGAAATTTCGTAAAGCTTATTGAAAGTACTTTAATGCATTTATACTATACAGAAATACTTTTTAATATCTGTATTTCTTTCCTTCTTTATAAACGTTTTAAATGTGTATCAACAAGTTTTGGGATTTTTTTTTTTTTTTTTTTTTTTTTTTTTTAATGTCATTTTCACGTGGATATCCTAGCCAGCATTCCGAAAGGCGGGGCACTTCAGTTGTTCGCCAGCCGCTAGGTTGTTAACACCTGAGTTCTGGCTGCAGTCATTTCAATCTTTATTTTTTTCCCCTAGGTATGTCATAAGCACCTGATGGCTGATATGACTGGCCACAAATACCACCGAACATCGAGGCAGCCTATAGCCCTAGAGGAGAGGTAGCGGGCAGCCAGTCGAAGGCAAGAGAGTGCCACCTCTACAGAACACCATGGCACACCTGAACAGCAAAGGACTTTGCCGAATGCTGAGCAGTACACAACACTTCTTTTCATCCTTTTTTAACCGGAACACTTGTCTTTCAGTTAATTTATACTAATAATGAAAACGGTAATGAAGTATAAAACTTGAAACGGAGAAATATAGTAATTCAAAAACAAGTGGACCATAATATAGTAATCTTGTTACATGCTCACTAATTATCATTTTGAAATATCAATATATTTTTCTTGCACCTTTTCAGTCTATTCGATGACCTTCTGGAGCGTACAAGGAAAATGTTCCCTGAATGTTCTCAAATTACCAAGGTTTTGGGGGAGTTTCTTGCCAAGAAATTGGCAAGCAAACTCAAAAAGAAAAAAAAGAAATCAGACATGTGCCTGGTTGTAAAGAAATAAAATTCAAACGGCCATGCCAGACCTCATCATTGTTCATGATGGAGATGATGGATCACCTGGAGAGTACTCTATAACCTAATCCTTAATACCATTAAACGTTGGGCTGAGTATTTTGAGCAGCTGTACCAGGTAGACCCTCCAACAGTTAGCTTGGATGCTACTAGTATCACAATACCTGTGCCAGACCCACCCATTGGCGAGGAACCTCCTACCCTGAGCTTAAGACGGCGATTTCCTTTGGTGAACCTATGGCTTGGGGCTTGCATGCAGTCTTGACTGCCATTTGGCAGTCTGGTACCATTCACCCTGACCTGTTGAGGAGCATAGTCATCCCTCTCTGGAAGGGGAATGGAGATCGTTTGGACTGTAGCAACTACTGTGGCATTACACTGCTCTGTATATCAGGTAAGGTTTTCACCCACATTCTTCTGAAATGGATCTACGACCACCTACTAAGGCACTAGAGACTGGAGCAATCTGGATTCACTTCTGGAAAGTCCACAATAGACCGTATCCTAACGCTTCGAATAACTGTGGAACCCCGTTGTGAATTCGGTCGTGGGTTGCTTGCAGCCTACATCGACCTCAAGAAGGCATTTCACTTGGTGATCGAGCATCCCTATGAGAGATTCTGAGACTTATTGGCCTGATAGCAAGCCTATATACCGGTACTGAAAGTACTGTAAAGTGTGGTTTGGGCCTGTCAAACTTCTTCCCTGTTATTTCACGAGTGAGGCACGGCTGTGTCCTTGCACCAACACTTTTCAACACCTGCATGGACTGGATAATGAGCAGAGCTACTCTCAAAGTCAGTGTGGATTAACACTTGGCAGTATCAAGGTCTTAGACCTTGACTTTGCCGATGATGTTGCTCTCCTATCTGAGTCACTGGAGTTACTGGTGGCGGCTCTAGATGCATTAAGCAATGAGGCGAAGCCCTTGGTTTTTTGCAACTGTACACACACACACACACACACACACACACACACACACACACACACACATATATACACTGCTAAATATATATATATATATATATTGTCATGGCATTAATTACTGACTACCTTGTTACTAAGCAGTGATGACAGTAGTTGCGTGTATGTTCACTTGGGGCCATGTACATTGTTGACGTGGTGAATGTAGGTGTTGGTGGAAGGCAGAGCATTGCCCTTACCTGATCCGAAAGGATAGCCAGAAAATAAGTTAAAAAGTGAACTCGTCATGGTAGCAAAGTCCATTTATTCATGATATATTTAATTGTCTTGTTGTAGGACTTATAATTTGTGCACATGTAGATATTCTGACATTAAGATATATGTCCAAAGTGTTTCTTACACTTAAGTAATGCTGTGTGAATCTAATTTTATACCCTTCACATTCTGGTGGCAGTGACAGATCAACCTTAACGCCTTCATAAGATACGTGTCGCGCTCGCCATGTCTGTGTTTATAGTGTCTTTACAGCAACAAGCATCCAGTCAGAAGAAGCGAGATGCCACACTTTACAAGTGAATCGTGTGATCCCGTTTCATAACCATTCATGAGTGAATAACAAAGCAGTAGAATTTTCAGGAATATAGCTGAGACTACAGAAACATTATTAGGGTTAAGTACCGTGCATTCACAATCGACCTCTCATTTTCTGACTTCCCACACTGAACTTTCAACCACTACTCCTCTACCTATAATCTCTTCCTCCTCCCTAAACCCTCTCACTGACTTGCCTTCCTTATATCACCACTCCACCCTCACCATGACTTTCCAACCACACCAAATATTCAATATTGTGCTGAAATTCGACGGAGCTTCCATCCCTAAATATTTAGAGGTCGAGTCAATGATTATTCAAGGGGGCGTGTCTAGAGACGATCCGGTGTTTACAGCCAAATGCGTTAATGTGGCGAAAACGCGTCTCGAATTAGCTTCCGCGGACGTATGTCAGAAACGCACTAGACGCGTTCAAAACTCTGCCCCTAGAGTTGTGTATCTTTTAAGTCGTCAGATGTAAGTCATCTTTTTGCAAGATTTATTAAAATGAGGCCCACAGTCTTATCTGAAGAAGACGTGAGAGCATTTACTAATCAACTTCGAATAAAGGTTTGGAAATGGGTATCAAGCATTCCAGATAATGACTCCCCATTCAAATCCGCCTTCACTGACAAACATATACCCGCTATGACGTATATGGCAGCTTCCCTTCCCCTAACAGTTCAGGATAAAGTTTCGCTCACACAGTCAAGTCGGAAAGGGAAACAGTTCCACAAATATGTATAGTGTTAAAACCAATAAAAACACACAAAAACAACACCTTTCCCAGCAGACCAAAGTGGCAAAATAAGAAAACACCACACCACATTAGCCATGGGAAATAACAAACCCACACTTCTCAGGAAGGGCAAAACCGACCTACTTCTTGGTAGAATAACCATAACGCGGGGACACATCCGAATGCACATAACAAATACAATTCACCCATGCTAAACCAACCTCTTGTCACAAATTGGGCACCAAACCCGGATCAGTGTTTTAATTGTTGTGTGAAATGTCACGGCGCCGACACCTGTCATTCACCCCCATTCTGGCCCTACCATGGGTCACCTTCACACACATGGGTGGACTGTGTGACGAAAAGACCAGATATAGCAATACTACAAGCTAAAAGTTCACCACATTATATCGACGAGTTGCATCCCTGATGATGATTCACCATTGTTGCCATCATTGTTAAATGATAAACATGCGTATTTCTTTTTAGATACAGGATCATTTTGCTCTGTTGTCTCCTTAGAAACCTTACATAATTTTGAGTTGTCATTAGATATGCAACAGTGTCATCTCACCATTTACGGGATTACAGAAACACTGCATCGGCCATTGGCAGCTCAGTCCTCAATATTGTATTCAGAACTAAGTCTATAGCTCATAAATTCATTGTAGTGGAATCAAATTTTACTCCCGGGCATCTATTATTAGGCCAAGACTCTGTTTCAGATGGGAATTTCACTGCATCCTCGAAGTAATATACCCCTTGAGGACCCTTCCCACTTATGGAGGCATCCTGACCCTTTCATGCCCGTCATGGCAATTCATAATGTATACAAATACACTCACCCCATACTCACACACTAGCACCCCTCTACCCCACCTACCCCATCGACATTCCCCCACTCTTTCCTTCACTACGCGCCCCGTTGAGCCGGCACCAAAGCTGCCGACCCCGTTAAAGCAACCTCCACGCGAACCATTGGACTCTAAAATTCAAGCCATTGTCGATTTCCCTGTACCTTATAACCAAAACGAACTGAAATCTTTCCTAGGTCTCTCCGGATTTTATAGACTGTTCATTCAGAATTATGGGTCCATTGCAACCCCTCTCACTAGACTCCTTAGAGAGGATGTTAATTGTCAGTGGAGCGACGAGGAAAATGCTGAATTTACTAATCTAAAGTCGCGAATAATCAAGGCCCCACTTCTAGCCTTCCCTAATTTCAACTTGCCATTTATCCTCACCACTGATGCCTCAAACCACGGGCTCAGAGCAGTACTCCACCAGAAGAATGGCCACTCTGGAAAACTACAGCCCTTTGCATTTGCCAGTCGCGCACTCAATTCTGTGGAGAAGCGTTACCACACAAATGATCGTGAGTTACTTAGTATTATATGGGCACATTTTCGGGAACTGATTTTGGGATATCAGGTAGAGGTTCACACTGATCCCGCACCTCTCACGTCGCTGCGGCCTCGCCCTTTTTGTTGGAATTTGTTTACTGAATGAATACTTCAATGGATTCTAGAGAAAAAGAATTCTTGTTGCTTCTTCTTTTATTCTCCATAACTGATGAAATACAATTTCTACATGTTTATCCATATCTTCCATGTTTGTACTCATACTTAAAACTCCAAACCCCTACAATAGGGCCTGGTGCTGTTAGGCGACCACAGCTGCTGTTGAAGTAAACAACCGCGTTCCAATACCCGTCTATGTATTCAACTTTGAAACATAATCTTTACTTTCTTAATTGGGCTGCTACACTTACATCTCACCTCTTTATATAGGGGCAAAGGCCCACATGGGCAGCGCGTGCGCGCAATTGAGGTTTTAGCAGAATTTGATGTCACAATTATGCATTTACCCGGAAAATACAATGTCGTCGCCGACGCACTGTCACTGTCGCTCACATACCTGACTCCAATTCCCCGCACACCTTTGTACCACGGAAAAAGTTTTCTGACGTTACACCGATCTTGGCTAATACAGCCATGCCTCCCGCGGACCACTCCTCGGACGACGAGACCCGGCCTGCATTGCTGGTCACCGATATTTAGATACCCGTTTCCCACATCCCCGGTATTTGCTACATCAGCCGCGCTTCCCCTGGACCCCCCTACGGAAGACGAAATTCGGCAAGGACAACCCCTCATATAATGATAACTTTGCTAATTATCTCCTCAATAAACTTTAGGGATAAAATACTTTCATTTCAACATAAAATAGCTCATCATAAAAATATTAGTGTTGGAAGTTTAGTATTTAGAAAAGCATGTCATAGTTTTTGCCAAAGCTTGCTCCTTGATTCGAAGCCCCATTAGCCCCTGAAACTACAGGTTAAAAACATCAAGGGCATACAGGCAGATGAACATTGCTGGTCTCATTTTGATACGCTTAAGCTTGCCAAAAAGTATTATTCTCCCTCTAGTGCAAATACTGACTATTTTTTATCTTGCATATACTACTCGCAAATTGTACCGAATTAATGAAATGTGAATTGTTGGTCATGTGTGTATATCTCTCTATATATTATTTATGCACAACGTACTCAGCTCGGAGATTCTATCGGCATTAAGTCATTGTTACCCGGCTCATACTGACACAGACTTTCGCGCACAATTTTTTTTCAGACGTTTAGCCCCAGACTCCATTTACCTAGCTTGCTACTTGCATATTTGTTCTCTCAGATTTTGTTACAAACTTGGTCAGTTAAGGCCATGCTTATGTATGTTAAGACGAGATTCGATGATACAATCTAGACTTAACAAGCATGATCAATTTATTCCAATTTATTCTTATATACCTACGATCTCGGCCACAGCAGCCTCCTCAATGCAACTCATTAGAGGAAGAGATCCACCTCCGCAACGGAGCAACTGACCGTAAAAGGTCCATTTTCACTTAGTCAATGAACTTTACTCAGCAGCCAGAGCCTGCATATAGCAATTTATGAATTCTACATGTAGACTAATATTTCAGGTAAACTCGAGAAACCCCTGAAATTTTCGAAGGTCGTACAAGAATAACGCTTGGTTATTACATGCTGCTCCAATTGCAATCACTACATATTGGATATATATGTAATGAAGACACGAATCCACTTATATATTTGTAGATATCCCTGCATCATCCCAGGACGCCGAAACCATTAGCAGACGGTTCTTGGCTCCTTGTCAATGACCCCTCCGGTCACATAATATATGTTATGATCTTCATTCACGGACAGAACTGTCCAGTCCGGAAGCTGACTGACACTTCATCCTTCTGCTGCTCAGGTCTTAGCCACGAAGGCTGCGCTTATTTGTAGACAATCCCGATAAGACGAAATATGGATCCTGCAAGCAGGAATAATCATTCATTTCGTTTTATTAATTTCATAATTATTATTTTTCTGTTGCTTCCAGTCTTAGCCACAACGGCCACGCTTGTTATAGAACTATAGATAAGACGAGACTCGGAGTATGCAAGCAGAAACAAACCGCCAACTCGGTTACTCACACATTTCATTATTTGTTTATATATTATCTATCATAAATTATTTCTTTTGAATATCTTGTTGACATATGCATTTTATATTATAGCATAACACATATCGCTCCCCACATTCCTCTC
>NC_061831.1:13580091-13590091 GCF_019202785.1 Penaeus chinensis
TATGGGCATGGAGCCAACTCTTATCGTCTTAAGAAAAGTGGACTGCCAAGAGTGTTAAATGTGGTACAACAGATCATCAAGGAGATGACAACTGTCCAGGTCCAGTCTACTATTATCACTTTAAAGAAGCCCATGAAGCTTCTTCAAAGCAGTGTATAAGGTATAAGTTTGAAAAAGAAGTATTGGTAATATGGAGCAATGATAAAGTCTTCCAAAGGCAAAGCGTCATGCCCATGTGCTGACTCGTGGGCCGATGAAACACATTGTGAGGGATGCCAAGAGCCATTAACGGCCGCGCATGTATGTGAGGTATCTGACCCCTTCTGCCCCCATCCTGGACCGTAACCTCTTACCTTCTCCCCCCCTTGTCTCCCCCTTTACCCTTTTCTCCAACCTTTTCCACTCCTCCCTCTTTCTCACCTGACACCTGAACCCTATTTACCCTACTCGCTATCTTTCGTCTCTCCTAAAAACTGTCTCTCGTTCTCTTGCTCTCACTTCCTCGTTCATTTCTTTCGTTCCCTTTCCTCTTTCATTTTCCCCTTTCCCTTCCTAATCCTTACTTTCTACTATGCTAATCTCCTCCTCGTTTTCTTCTCCTCCCCGTTCCTTTGTTATGCTATCTTATCCTTTTCTCTATTTTTTTTCTCGCATTTCTCTCATTCACTCCTCTCGTTCATTTTTCTATTTTCTCTTCTTTTGAGTGGCGAATAAGTTTTTATCGCTTTTTATTCCATGTTAAGTCTGATTTTACTTTTATTTTAGTTTTATTTTACTAATTGATTTTATTGTTTTACTGAGTTTTGCTTACGGTGTTTTGATGGCAATATTAACCTGTTTTTTATGTATTTTTATTTAAATTTTCTACCTGTTTACTTGTTTTTTTAAATTATTTGTTGTTAATAAATTCTGTTGAATAGAAATATATTCTTAAGTAGTTTTACTTTCATTTTGTTTAAATAACTGTTGCCACGGTGACGTGGCCCATCCTGTAAATAAACTCAGGAAATAAACTCATACGGGAGCTGTCTCTGGACTTGGTGTTTGTATGTACTTCTGGATTGCCCTGTACAGCGGCGTCGCTGGATCAACAAGAAAAGATTGTGTTTGAGCCATTTTTTACATGCCAGTTAGGAAATGCTGGGCGAGGATAAATCAAAGTTTATAACCTAAGGTTTTTTTACATTAGCCAGCACCAGCCAGAGATGCCCCATTTACTGATATTATTTGCCAGTGGTGCTTTGCTTTCGTGTTTTGTTTTTTTATTCATTCGAGGTCAAGAACACCATAACCATACCCTATTTCAAAGGGATATGTAGCTAGGGCATGGGACAGTAAGTCTCCACACAGGGGAAGTGAACGGGTCCCTCATTCTTTCGGCCCTAAGCCGCCATCCACCGCTTGGGGAGGTAAAGGTCTGCCCACGTCCGAGCACACGCCCGAAGATGGGGTCCAGTTCACCAGGTGCGCAGAGAGTTATTCTAATGCCAAAAAATCCGTAAAGGAAAGAATAGGCTAGAGGGCACGAAGCGCCAGGGTAGCGCGTAAGAGTCGAAGCCGAATCTCTTTAAACCGCCCCAGCAAAAAACCCGAGACCGAGAGGTCATGGTAGCTCTCTTCGTGATGTCTGGCGCTTAGTTCCACCCGCTGTGCCCCGTCGAGCGCCTTTTCCGGTACGATCTTCCCATCGCTCTGAATCAGCTGCGTAAGGCTGATCCACCGCAAGGAGAGAAGAGAGGAGTGTCCAAGGTGGATCCTGTGGCTGGAATGAAACCGCTTGGGTGGATGATTTCGGGCTTGCCCTTGACTGAAAGCCTTACATGTAGTGGGAAGATGTGCAACATTCTCAGACCAAAGATGAAAAATGTATTGGGGAGAACTGTTAAGACTAACTGTTGAGACTAATATTTTTGATAGGCATTGTGTATAATATTTATGCTAGAGATCTATACATTTAGAGCATTTATGCTTTGATTTTTTAATGTATTTATTATTTGTTTTTGTTTTTATTTATAAGGCACTTATTGATATATTTTTAAAGTTATAGATATTTTAATATTTTAATTCAGCAATGTATTCGCCGCTAATGACCTGAGTTGACGCGGCAGATAATTTTAAATAATCAAATTATATATTTGCTCACATACAGACATTATTACACGCATAGAGTTGATAAAAGAAAAATATATACATACCAATATAAATACTTATTTACTAATCTGAACAGACACTAATATTACTTTCACTTGTACAAATCAACATTACATTGGAATAGGATTAGCAAAAAAAAGTAACGTGTAAGTCCTAAATTGATTACATCATTTCTTCTGTTTAAAGATTATACCGTCTTAGGTCTTTTATTGCCATCCAAATTTGTATATGGAATTATTATATTCGTTCATCTATTTTATTAACTGAATTGCCTAAACAAATCTAAATAATGTCCGATGCATTTATATATTTCCTCTGCATTTTTTTCAATACTTTCTTGAACATCTCAAACCCGTCTGATGAAAAAGCAAGTTGTCGGATAAGACTTATGGAGGCTTAGAGACAGTCAAGAATATTACATATAAGTTGCAGAGGCTTAGATCCCGGCAGTTTAAATATGATGCATAGTTTAGTATACCAAAGCCTTCGTTACCACACATATATATTTAGCATGTGTATGTGTTATATATATTTATACATACGCACATATAAATACAATAATGTATTTATCAATTCACTTTATATCAACAAATTGTAATTCGACCAGTTTTAAGGGGGAAAAAATGTGCCATATTTATAAAACAAAATGTTTTCTTTGGCATTCACCCCTATATAATCATCTCTAATCATCTCACAATCTCTTAGTTCGGCATCGCGACTGACAATGCGGTTATAATTAAGAAAAATCCTCTATTTTGCACATCCCTAAGGACTACAATATCAGCTCAGCGTGAGCCACTCCTGCGTCCAAAATACCGGAAGCCTCGGTCAGAGCGTTCGCCCAACTGCCTTCCAGTTTGCGCTCTTGGAGGTTTCTGAATGCACAGGAGCCGAGGGGGTCAGCTGGGCAGCCACCACAGCTACCAATGTCATGCCAAGTTAATTATTGAAAAAAAAAAAAAAATTATATATATATATATATATATATATATATATATGAAAGGAAAACAGCCACAGTAAGAAATGAAATTGAATCAATTCAATTTCAATTTCATTTCTTACTGTGGCTGTTTTCTTTTTATCTTTGTGTACTCGTTACTATGTTTGTGTCATATATATATATATATATATATATATATATATATATATATATATATATATATATATATATGTATATACATATATATATATATATATATATATATATATATATATATACTGCTGTATACATTCCTTTGATTTGTTTGCCTTTCCGAATATCGAAAAGCTTTCCCAAATCGCTAAAATTCTATTAACAATTACTTGTAAGTCAAATATAATGAAACGGAAAATGCGTTGGTCATTTGATCACGTAATAAGCAAATATATTATATTTATATATTTACCACTGCAATGTTATTAACTTTAGTAACATATATTGCACTCGCTAATAAAATCCATCATAGATCTGACGTCATGCAATTAAAATTCATCAAATGCCATTGGATATTATAGGAAACGCAATAAAGATATATATATATATATATATATATATATATGTGTGTGTGTGTGTGTGTGTGTATATGTGTGTGTGTATATATATGTGTGTGTTTCTGTGTACATATATGTGTATATATATACATATACACATATATATGTATATATACATATATGTATATGTATATATGAATATATATATCATATACATATATATACACACGTATATACATACATACATGCACACATATGTATGTGTATATGTTGTGTGTGTGTGTGCATATATGTAAATTATATAAATGTATATATTTATATATCAATTTACAATATGAATATATATATATACATATATGTATGTATATATATATGCATATATATATATATATATATATATATATATATATATATATAAACGAATATATATGAATATTGATATTTAAACAAATGTATATTAATACACACACACACACACACACACACACACACACACACACACACACACACACACACACATATATATATATATATAATATATATATATATATATATATGTGGCTGTATAACAATCCTCCCTGACCTGACCTCGAACCTAGGTCACTCCGGGTATGAGACCGGAGGGCCAGTACTAAACCAACCATACCACACGACCCAGGATTGTTATACACCTATATCAATGCGGTATTGCATTATTCCATCTATATGTGGCTATATATGTATATGTATATATATACATATACATATGTATATAAGTATATATGTGCGTGTATATATACATATTCATATATATATATATATATATATATATATATATATATATATGGGAACCAGTCACTACGGCCCTCAACCACTACGGCCCCAGTCACTTCGGCCCTAGTCACTACGGCCTCTCTCACCGTCAACCCTAGTCACGGCGGCCCCAGGCACTACGGCCTCCCAAGATGTTAACTTAAATATAAGAACTACAGTGAGAGAGAGAAACCACGTGTCATTTCATGACCAAGGAAAGGAATATAGAATCATAAATGTATATATTACCAAAAGTGTATAAATCATATGTTGTCCATGTATATTTCTAAAGAATTCAATAAGACATTTGTTTGTGTATTTGTGTTGTTTGTCTCAGTCCAACTCCTCCTGAATATTTCATCCAGTCCTCCCTTTTCTAAGGTATTATGTGTGTTTATGCAAATAATAAATATCAAACAACACATATTGCACCCGACCAACCTTGCCAGAGGAATATGAAGAAAGTATTCTACCTGATGACATTATTGATGAAGTTCCAGGTATAGGGGATGAATTAATAAACTCCTATAAGATCATTGAAGGTGGTACGAGAAGAGGAAATGCCCTCCTTGTAGATTCCTTTGGTTATACCTATAACCAAAAGGCCACAGGGAAGAAGAAAAATCCAACTGGTAAAGTAACTTGGCGCTGTAGTGTGAGAAACAAGATGCTAACATGTCCTGCTACTGTCCTTCAGAATGGCTCCATTTTCACCGGAGGATCTCATCATCATGTTCACGAACCCCAATAAGGTGCTACTTTTAAGGCTGAAGTCATTGCTGCTGCAAAGGCCTTAGCCAAAGAGAAGGTGACCATTTTTTCATCTGCTTCTTCTATAGTAGATCGTGCTATAACTGCCACAGAAGGGGATGATGCAGCCTGTTTAAATACAGTTGATATAGCACGGTCTCCAAATCGCCTTAGATAGGGTGACAGACCTGATGAACCAGATAATTTGAACTTTGAATAGGATGACAATTACATCCCAAAAGAGTTCCTTCAGAAGGATATTGTTATAACTGGTGGCCGACACTTTGTATTCGCTACTTCTGAACAACTTGCTTTACTCAAGAATGCAAGGACGTGGTACGTGGATGCTACATTTCGTGTAGTGCGCAAGCCATTATATCAATTATTTGGCATTCATGCATTTGTGAAAGGAATCGAAGAAAATATAAAACAAGTTCCTCTAGTATTTACCCTCATGTCGGGGAAAAGAAAAAAAAATTACAAGAAAGTTTTTAAGGCTATTTTAGACATTCTACAGGAGTGCAAAGTAGAGAAATCGGTTTTGGATTTTGAAGCTGCTGTATGGTCGGCTGTCAGGACATTACTCCCGATGGTAAAATTGCAAGGATGCTCGTCCCATTGGAATCAAGCCATTTGGAGAAAAATCCAAGAAATAGGACTGGCTGCTCCATACATGAATCATCGGCCACCTAAGGATTTCATAAGGCAGCTCATGGCACTTCCTTTCCTCCCTGAAGAACACATAAAAACAGCATTTGAACAGATTGAATTACGAGTGCCTCCTGGACCACTTCAAATTCTAATGGAATATATAAAGAAACTTGGATCAATGGATTCTGGGCGCCAAGTGACTGGACTGTATTCGGGCAGAGTATCCGGACTAACAATGACGTAGAGGGATACCACAGAAAGTTGAATGGTATGGCAGGCAGCTCTCATATTCCATTTTATGTTTTAGTGCCATTGCTGTACAAAGAAGCAAAAAATGTAACTGTAGAGGTCCGTCTTGTCAAGGATGGTAAACACACACGTCGCCAGCGCCGTCAGTTTAGAACAGTCCAAGGCAAAATATTTGCCCTATGGAAACGGTATGAAGACCATGAAATAACCACCAATCACCTCTTAAAAGCATGTTCGAAGTTATGTAAAAATTAATATGATTCCCTTATATGTGTTGTACGACTAGGATTTGTACAGTTTGTATGAACCATATACATTCTGGTTATGTAGCTATTTCTGTGTTAAATATATTTTCTTTTATCAACATGTCTTAATGTAATTATTTCCTATTAATGCAAGCAGGAAAGAATACCAGTTTTCATTAAAAATACTTTCTAATGATGGCCGAAGTGACTAAGGTGGTTGGTCTGAGTCGGCCGAAGTGACTAGGGGTTGGTGCCGTAGTGACTCATGTTGGGGCCATAGTGACTGGGGTCAGAGGCCGAAGTGACTGGGGCCGTAGTGATTGAGGGCCGTAGTGACTGGCATTCATATATATATAATATATATATATATATATATATATATATATATATATATATACATACATGCATATACATATATTATCATGACATTAATTACTAACTATCTTGTTACTAAGCAGTGATGACGGTTGTTGCGTGTATGTTCGCTGGGGGCCATGTTGACGTGGTGAATGTAGGTGTTGGTGGAAGGCAGAGCATTGCCTTTGCCTGATCCGAAAGGATAGCATGAAAGATAAGTTAAAAAGCTAGGACGCCGTGGCTTATGAGGTGGCAACGGTCATTTACTTCTGTTTGACAATGTGAAGAGATTTTTTTTTCTTTTTTTTGTTTTGACATTTATATGTATTTGTGTGCTAAGCTATACTTATTAGAATAATTTATAAACGTACACCGACATAGGTATGTAAGTATCCATACTTAAAATTGCAGTGTTAAAGTATGATTCTCATCCTTTCTATGAGTTCTAAGTGGTACGGCAGGACAACCATTCAGAGACGGTGCATGTGAAGTCCGCTGTGAAGTCTTTAAGCGAATGTTATGATTATTTGAAAATATGAACACGAGGATCTTTTTTTTCTTTTTTTTTTTATTTCCATATATTATAAATATTTGTATATATATATGTATATGTATATTATATATATGTATGTATATGTATATTATATATATGTATGTATATGTATATACAAAAATATATATACAAATATATGAAAATACACATACATATATATGCATATATGCATATAATTATATGCATGTATGAATATATCTATATAAATACATTCACATATGTATATATATAAATTGAATATACGTACAGATATATATCTATATATACATATATATCTATGTATGTATGAGTAAATGTATATATAAATATATATATTTATATATACATACATATGTATACATATATAAATATGTATAAATACATATATATATTCCTGTACAGTGGGCGCCGAAAATACTGGGACCAGTATAAAAAGAAACACCCAGCCGACAATGACATGAAATAGACAAAGAAATAACAGGTTGATTTAAGTAACATTCGCCCTAACACCCCGTTATCCCCCTTTGGTCTTCAGCACAGTGTGGATTCGTTGTGGCATACTGTCACACAGGCTCCTGAAGCAATCGAAAGTCGTATTCTTGTATGACGACCTCCCGCAGCCGCGGTACTGTTGACACTTGTGCATCCCTCACATTCCCCTTAAAAAACTTTCCATGCATTCTTAACCGGATTTAAATTTGAACGGTTGTCGGGCCACTTCATGGCTGGGATATTCTTATCATTAAGGGAGCTTTTCACTGTTTTAGAAGGTTGGCAGAGAACGCCACATTGCATGAACCGGGTGGCGTCATGAATAGCATAAGAATTTAACATGTGATCCTTCAGAAATTGGATGTTGCGATTCCCATTCATGATCACATTCTCAGGCAAGAAGTTGAGTCAACCCCTACCCACATTCCCACTGAAGCAACCCCAATTTTTTACGGAAGCACCGAGCTTCACTTCTATAATATTACACCTGAGCTCGTACTGAGGGGGCGCCGTACACCCAGTCTCCGGGATGTTACGACTTTGAAACTACTCTTACTGAACAAGAGGGTCTTGTGCCAGTCTGCCAATGACTAGTTGTGTTTTTTTTTTTCATTTTTTTTTTTTTTTTTTGGGGGGGGAGGGATGGTAGAAATGGCAACGTCTATAAGGAGCTTGGGGTGGAGTTTCTTGAGACCCTTTGCTGTCAGCCTAGGGTTCCTGTACACTAGTTTAAGAAGATGGTCAGTGAGTGGTGTCTTCTTCCTTGACCTTCCAGGATCCTTCCAACTTTGCGAATGGCGTTCGGTGGTAACTCATGCCCGGCAGCAAGTGTGCACATGACAGTGCACAGCCAGGTTGGGTCTGGAGCGGTGACAAAGAAGAGGGCAAAAAAGGACGAAAAGAAAAACAATGGACGGCCAGATGATCCAGCCAATAGCATGCATAAGGCCTTTATTGAAGCATCCCAAAACCCCGAACACTTTGATACATTGTTTCAAGTTGTATCACGGTCGCTAAAAACACGATATCACCTAAGTCTGTACTGACATACAAAGTTTTGAGAAGAGTTATATTTTATTTTATTTCACATGAAAGGTCAATAGAAAACCATTAAAGTATTTTATATGCTGGTATGATTTTTTTAAATTACTAGCAGAACATTGTGGAAGCTTCAAATAGAATGGAAAAAGTACCCGACCATTCTGTTACTTATATCATTGTTGATACACACCACTCTCCGCTTCGCAAGACTGTGGAAAGTTTGAATGTATTTCTCAGATTCAATCAAAATAGTTCTGTTTTTATTATTACATACATCGCTTATGAAAAATGGAAACTCATTAGGTTTTGGATCTCATCGTATCCACCGCGAGTGAGTTTTGTGTCCAAATCAGACAACTGCGTAATTCCAATGATCACGGACATTTACTTGATTTACTAATTGAAGTATATCAACAAATCAGGATACACAGCATTTTCTTTTATATATTTGAACTTGTAAAGTTATATCTTAGACGTGTGATATACCACGACATTGGACTCACATACGTTGGAAATTCTTACCATGACGTTCCAGCGACCGTCATGATTGGCTTCAGATCTTACCTAAACAGAGTGAATGTGTATTTGATGTGCTGCTGAAAAGGCCCAACAACATTTTGTATAGCTTTAAAATAAAAAGTTATATCAAGAGACTTACGATGCGATACGTAATTAATTAAAATATAAATCCTTGTCTGAGACTACCTGAAATATATGTGAAAAATATCGCGATCTGATTGGCTGGCTGAAGTGTATCAAACTGAGTCAAGTTGAAGGCATACACTTCGGGCCTTTTTTGTAGCATCCCGAAACCTCTAACACTTTGATACATTGATACATATACTGCTAAAAAGACACAGAAACATTTAATGCACTTATACAATAAAAACAAAATTATATCAAGAAACTTACGACATGATTCGCAATTAATGAAAATATAAATCCCTATTGAGACTACGTGAAATATGTCTATAAAATATCGTGCTCTGATTGGCTAGCTGGAGTGTATCAAACCGTATCAAGTTGAAGGTAAACACTTTGATACAAAATTAAAATGTGTTTTAAAAGGTTCTAATAATGTACACGTAACTGATAAACATATATCAGAGTGTATCAAAGTGTTAAGTAAGGATAAGTCCGATATGCGAAGCTGAGCTTCACCCGAGCTATGCCAATGAGGGGAGCCCGGCCTGTGTCGACTAATGTCGACTCGCTAACGTGTGTCAGCTGGTACTGACTAGGCTTAGTCCTTACCCGCCGTGGTGCCCAG
>NC_061831.1:13595091-13597591 GCF_019202785.1 Penaeus chinensis
TTACGACCGCAGGGAACACAAAAAAACGTCACTAGCTTCCGCCGGGTGTACATCGGCCGTTATCAGGACGTGGACGTTACAACCTATACCCCCTGCCTACTACCGCTCGGTTCCCAGACTATATATAGCCGACCCCAGCAAGGATTTAATTAGTGGGCTAGTAACTAGCCCCGGGAACGAACTAACTAATTCCCCCCTCCCTAGATGGCGTGGCAGGTTCTGCCCAAGAAAAATAGCTTGCGTAACCCTTGGGGTTACAACCCCTTACTCCCAATAAGAATACTATTTATACTATTCAAAACAGTGAAACAATGTCCTTACCCCAGCGTTAAAAAGAGTGCATAAAAAGAAAAGATAAAGAGAAAATGGTTATGGTTCCTCTCAGAATAAGATCATGATTATAAAGTCAAATTACAAAAAAAAAAAAAATAATAACAATAAAACAAAAATAAAAACACATAAAAGAAGGCAACATCATCCTCGTGCATCTACGTGGGTAAATTCGGCTTTCTTCAGGGGAGACTCAGGTATTCTCAGCGCTCCGGCGCGGCTGGCCAGGTAAGGGTCACTACACTAGGACACATGCAGACCGCAATAAATCAGGTTGTGCTGTGAGCAACATACCATGGGTTCAAATTTTCTCCAAGCAAGACAATGGTTATGCATTTCCGCAGGAGAGGAAAATTCCATCCTTCCCTCTATTCAGAAGCAAACCCACTGCACTTTGTCAAAGAGGTGAAATAATGTTTGACTCAAGGCTTACATGGGTGCCTCACATCAAACAGTTCAAACTTAAAGCTAGAAAAGTGCTTAGTATTTTGCGGGTTCTTTCACACCTCTCTTGTGGTGCAGACCGCACAACACTTCTACGGCTTTAATGAGCACTTATTCGTAGCGAACTGGACTATGGATGTGAGGCTTATTCATCTGCAACTCCCACTGTTCTCCGGATGTTGGAATCTCTCAGAATCTGGACAGGGGTTTTCAGGTCTTCACCTATAGAGTCCCTGTATGCCGAGAATGCAACCGACATGTAAAAGGGCAAGAGTTCCTGTGCTAATTCGTATATGTACCATAGGACTGTGATTAATGTCAAGCAATCATTAATATTTTCAGCAGGATTTTCTGTGGAATGGTAATGTTTATCCTTGATCTATATTTATATCCCGAAATTTATCCTGTTACCCTTCAAAATTCCACTCTAGCTTGGGATTCATTACCTTGCTACGTATATATTTGTACAAACGTATATATCAGATATATATGTATATGTATAAGTATAAATATACACATATTCATATATATACAAATATATGTATTTATTTGCGTATGTGTGTGTATGTATGCACATACCTTCACATTTAAACATTTATGTGCATATATTTATTCACACACATATATATAATATATATAGGGCACACACACACATATATTGATTTACATATGCATTTATTAACTTTCAATTAGCAACTTGTAATTCGACCAGTCTTTCGTGAGAAGGTGCCATATTTAGAAAACAAGAACCCTGCGTTTTCTTTGGCATTCACCCCTGCGGTATAAGCATCTCACAGTCTCATGGGTCGGTATCACGACTGGCCATGCGGTTAATATGAACAGCAATCCTCCGTTATGAACGTCCCTACAGATTACAGTATCATCTCAGCGAGAGTCAGACCGGCGCCTAAAACATCGGTAGCCCAATGTTCCTCCAGGTTGCGCTCCTTGAGAGTTCCGGGTGCACTGGCGCCGGGGGTGTCGTTCCCGTAAGGAATTAATATCGCCTCCCGCACAGACACAGGAACGGCCACCACCACACCTGCCAATGTTATGTCAAGTTAATTATTGTAAAAAGGAAATATATATATATACATATACATATACATAGACACAAACAACACATATATGCATATATATTCACTGCTGTATACTTTCCGCTTCGATTTGTTTAACGATTAACAATTACTTGAAAATGAATGAATGATCAATGAATCGGAAAGTGTTTTGGTTACTTGACGAGGTAATAAATAAATATATGCAACTAAGGTGTGAGATTGCGCTAGAAAAAGTCTAATGGCGGAAATATATTGATCTGTCTTTAGAATTTAAAACCAATTACATGAACGTTATTTTTACTTTATTTTATTATTTCTTTAACCACTAAAATGTAATTAAGCTGTGTAACATATGTTGCAATTGGTTTTAAAATCCATCTTAAATCTAATGTCATGCAATTAAAATTTATCAAATGCCACTGAACATTATGGGAAACGTAATACATACACTTTTGGCAAATACTTCATATAGTAATGCACCAATAGTTTAACACGCACATATACAGATATACATATATGTATATACATATTTTATATGTATATATATTTCTTTCTATGTATGCATACATATATACATATATACACACGCACACATACAAGCACATGAATATGTATATGTATATATATATATATATATTTATATGTATAAACATATGGATTCATATAAA
>NC_061831.1:13602591-13607591 GCF_019202785.1 Penaeus chinensis
GGGGACTAACGTATATTGCATTATAAATGTGTAAGAGATTGAGCTTGGTTTATACTTAGTAATTGCATCTAACTTGTCCAGTAATAGAGGAAAAGCGAAGATCAATGTTCTCAAATACAGGAATAAATCAGGTTATCATAAAATGACATGTAACATCTTTCAGATTTTTTAATACAGACATGATATATTTAAATGTGTACGAGTATGTATGTATGTGTTTAATTGGCCAAGAGATGCCATGGGCATGATTGCCCAACGACCAGTGCTCACGTTACGTTGATTATGAGGACAGACCATAATATACACAGGGAAAGCGAAATCAATTCATCCTTTGCCTCTGCAGATCTCTCACCTAACTGAAACTAACAGTATTACCTTTTCTGGCTAAAGAAGGCAAATCAAACAAAGAATTTCGCTGCATCTTATGCTATATATTCAGAAAAAGTTACACATATACAAACACACATAGATACATATATGTGTGTGAGTCTTACCTGGTCGGTGGTCGCTGCATAACATTCAAATTATCATTTTTTTTTTTTTTTTTTTTTCTCTTTTTTTACTATTAAAGTGAAGCACCTTTTCAGGGAGGTTGCTCAACTCTGCAATAGTTATGATAAGAGAAATTCATCTTTTCAACGAGCTTTTCATTTCTCTTATTTCCTTTATTTTGATTTTTGCAATGAGCCTCTTTTTCTTCTTGTGCTCAAATTATGAAATCGCCTGATCTTCTTTCTTGTCATATTATTAAGTCCTCTTTGATTAAATTACGTTCATAACTCACATCCCTCAGTGTGCTCTCGGTAGCTCCCCTTGAATCCATTTACAGATCTCATTCTGTTGTATCTATATTTTATCTTTTAAATCTACAGTTTTGGCTGCCGGTGCTATTATCAGGCTTGCCTTTTGGATCGTTAAGTGAGACCGTATAGTGAATAACAACAAAAATAGATATAGGAGAAAAAAGCTGGTACTGGCATGATGAGAATATTGAAACGTAGGTGTGTTAAAACGTCTAAGGAACAGAGGTCTAGAATAAAATTAATTTCTATTATTATGCTGAACATGTTTTTTCTTTCCTTTGATTTTCTTTTAATGCATAACTAATGCTTGCAAATAAAATAACAATCCTTGAGGAACATATGTGTTTATCCACAATGACCATTCTGCTTGTCTTGTTCATTTAATTTACTTGATTTCTTTTACTAAAAAAAAAAAAAAAAAAAAAAAAAAAAAAAAAGCACTACAGTGAATTACAGGCCAATTTCTCATCCAAAAAACACGTACTATTGGCCGCAGCAATTGTATTTCACATGCAGGCTCGAGGCCTTCAGCTCCTTTGTCCCCCCCCCCCTTCTTTTGGTATATGAAAATTTAACACATTTACTAGTTACGTTAAGTATTCATTTAGGTTCATCATCATAATTATATGATTTTCCTACTTCATTTAATTTCATTCTATTCATTCCTTAAACAGAACGTTTACCTTTGTTCTATGCTAATGGGCAGGTTCAGCAGTCTTCCACTGCTTACTGGGTTGTTCACTAAGTCACAGGCCTCCAAAGTATCCCCAATTCTTTTGCATGGTAAAAATGGGATTGTTAATCAGCTGAGCTTTTAACACTGATTTGTGAAATGTAACTTTGAACATATGTTTTAATATTATATTTAGCAAAAATATAGCATCACTAGCATCGAGTGTCTTTATCATTTCTAATAATTTTATTACTGAAACACATCATTAATTATAAATGGAAGATTGTATAATTTTATGGAAATATGTTATCAAGTGTTACGGCTGTACGATACACAATAATCGGGAAAAAATGGTTTAAATTTACCAACGCTTTTTCCAGGCACGCACACACAAACACACGTACGCACACTGATAGATAGACGAGCAAAAATGAACTACACATAGAAAGGAATACCCCTAACTTATATTGTTGCTACCATATAGCTGCAGCTCTCCAACATAGTGCATTAAATTTTAGTAAACAAACAAGCAAAGTGGCAACTCACCCCGGAGTCTGGGATACTCCGATCTGGAAAGTTTTTTTTTTTATTATTATTGTTTATTTATATATGTAATCAACACAATCTTAATGCTTTAATTCTAAGCACTTACATACATAAATACTTCGTTTACATCATTCAGCATTTAATGTCCTTAGGAACAGCAACATTTTATGAACACTTATATACCTTTTTGCAAGAGTATGTTTAATGTCTCCAACATTAGTTCCCGGGAGGAGCACTCACATCCTCACTGAAGGAAATATCCTGTGATCTTGCCAGGTATTATTCTCTACAATGATGTTAAAGTTAGTCTAGGGTAAATAACTTTATCATTCAAAAATAAAATAAAGATACATAGATACATACATATATATATATATATATGGACACACACACACACACACACACACACACACACACACACACACACACACACACACACACGTTTCTCATGTCTTTTATTTAGATACGCCAAAATTACCCCCTTCACATAACTTTTAGCTGAAAACGTGACACAAATCTAGCTCACAGCTCGCCCTTCAACTATATATATGCTGGAAGCTCAGTATTTTTCACTTATTAAAATGAGTTTCCTCAAGAAAGTGATTTTACTCTGCCTCCTCGGTGAGTATGTATATGTATATATATGTCATATAAGCATGTATATATATAGACAGATAAATAAATGTGAATATCTAAATAGATGTGTATATGTATGGATATGTCTACATATATATGTGTATGCATACATGTATATATATCATATATAAACATATGTATATTTATATTCTAAATATATTCTATATACATTATATATGTACTATATATTATATATATATATATTATTTATATGTATCCATATGTTTATACATATATATATATATATATATATATATATATTCATATGCTTGTATGTGTGCGTGTGTATATGTATATATGTATGCATACATACAAAGAAATATATATACATATAAAATATGTATATACATATATATGTATATATGTATGTGTGCGTGTCAAACTATTGGTGCATTACTATATGAAGTATTTGCCAGAAGTGTATAAATATTACGTTTCCCATAATGTTCAGTGGCATTTGATAAATTTTAATTGCATGACATTAGATTTAAGATGGATTTCAAAACCAAGTGCAACATATGTTACACAGGTTAATTACATTGTAGTGGATAGATAAATAATAAAATAAAATAAAAATAACGTTCATGTAATTGGTTTTAAATTCTAAAGACAGATCAATATCTTTCCGCCATTAGACTTTTTCTAGCGCAATCTCACACCTTAGTTGCATATATTTATTTATTACCTCGTCAAGTAACCAAAACACTTTCCGATTCATTGAAATCAATTTTCAAGCAATTGTTAACCGTTAAACAAATCGAAGCGGAAAGTATACAGCAGTGAATATATATGCATATATATATATATGTGTGTCTGTGTGTATCTATGTATATGTATATGTATATGTATATGTATATGTATATGTATATATATATATATATATTTCCTTTTTACAATAATTAACTTGACATAACATTGGCAGGTGTGGTGGTGGCCGTTCCTGTGTCTGTGCGGGAGGCGATATTAATTCCTTACGGGAACGACACCCCCGGCGCCAGTGCACCCGGAACTCTCAAGGAGCGCAACCTGGAGGAACATTGGGCTACCGATGTTTTAGGCGCCGGTCTGACTCTCGCTGAGATGATACTGTAATCTGTAGGGACGTTCATAACGGAGGATTGCTGTTCATATTAATCGCATGGCCAGTCGTGATGCCGACCCATGAGACTGTGAGATGCTTATACCGCAGCGAACAACAGGGGCGAATGCCAAAGAAAACGCAGGGTTCTTGTTTTCTAAATATGGGACCTTTTGACGAAAGACTGGTCGAATTATAAGTTGCTAATTGCAAGTTAATTAACAAATGCATATGTAAATCAATATATGTGTGTGTGTGTGCCCTATATATATTATATATATGTGTGTGTATAAATATATGCACATAAATGTTTAAATGTGAAGGTGTGTGTGTGCATACATAGACACAAATGCGCAAATAAATACATATATATGTGTATATACAAAAATATATATGTATATTTATACATATACATATACATATATCTGATATATACGTTAGTACAAATATATACGTAGCAAGGTAATGAATCCCACGCTAGAGTGGAATTTTGAAGGGTAACAGGATAGATTTCGGGATATAAATATAGATCAAGGATTTACATTACCATTCCACAGAAAATCCTGCTCATGTCGGTTGCATTGAGATTAGACCATGCAAAGCAGATTGGGTATAAAATCACCCGCTTTTATTATTTCGAACAAGAGCTTACATTTCCCAGTCTATAGAGTTCCGGTTCTCTCACTTAAGATGTAAGTCGTGTAAGGGAGTCAATATTACTGTGTGAAGAAGATAGTTGGATCAATTACAGTGTTTGTAACCCAGCGCGCCGATCTCAGTATACAATGCCCCACTTCAATTTACCAGCTACTTTGCAGGGGTCTAAGTTCTGTCTGGCCTGTTGGGGTCTTTCCGAGTTCTGACTACCCCGTTGGGATCTTTCCCCGCGTGTGGTACCCCGGCTCAACCTATCCCAGTTCAGGATACCCAAAGCTGGCTGGGTAACGAAGCCTTTGATATACTAAACAATATAGTATAATTAAACTGCCGGAATCTAAACTTTTGCAACTTTTATGTAATATTCGCTACTGTCTCTAAGCCTTCAAAATTCTTGTTAAACTACTCGCTGCTTTTTTTCATCAGACAGGCTTGAGATGTTCAAGAAAATGCTGAAAAAAGAAGTGGAAATGCAGAGGGAATATATATATACATCGGACATTATTATTATTTTTTTTTTAATGCAATTTAGTTAACTAAATAGATAAACGAATGAAATCAATTCCATATACAAATTTGAAGGACAATAAATGATTTATGACACACA
>NC_061831.1:13655091-13700091 GCF_019202785.1 Penaeus chinensis
AAGAGTGCCGCAAGATTCCGTAGTAAAATGAATCTCGTCCCCACCACTTCTCTCCCTATCTATATCTATCTATCTTTATATCTACTCCTCCTCAATCGTCTCTTCTCTTCACTTTTCGTCTTTTCTCTTCTCTCTGTCGTCTCTTCTCTTAATTTTCCGTCTTTTCTCTTCTCTCTCTCTCTCTCTCTCTCTCTCTCTCTCTCTCTCTCTCTCTCTCTCTCTCTCTCTTTCTCTCTCTTTCTCCTCATACGAACCTATACATTGTTGATTTCAGCAGCTACTAGAAGGTTCGCATTGTCTGCACTTTGCTCCCAAGAAGTTCATTATCCTCAGCGCGGTTGACACAATGAATGAGAAATACGGATAAAGGGGGAAAAAAACTATAAACAGCCTTGTCTTTGTTGGAAGCCTTTAATGAGGTTCATGACCTAGAGCTTGTCGGCGTTGGAAATGACTGGTTCACTGGCTCCGGGGTAATTTGTCCGTGTGGTTTTCTGGATCCGTTTACTGTGTTTGTTGTCGTTGTTTTAATGATAACTGTTTTTTTGTTTGTTTGGTTGTTGTTGTATCTCCGTGGCTTTCATGATCATGTTTCATACTTATATCATGGGATAAATATATATAGATAATAATGTGATCTTTTTCGTTATTTTTTTTCTTTCAGGAATTTGGAGAATGTTCAGTATGTTATGATGCTATGTGTAGACTTCAGTGATTGCAGAGCAAAATGATAGATAATGTTAATAAACTGCATTATGGTACTATCATTATTTCAACATGTTCTATATGTCATGAACAAACAGATACATTATATTAGTATCTTTTTATTTTGCAAAATTTAAAGGTAATAAATAATCATAGCAATACGAGTGAATTACTCATAAATATTGCTGCCTGGCACGTCGTCGTTCAGAGAAGCTCAGTGCCCGTACCCGGAGGAGGAGGATCCGCCGTAGCCGCCTCCACCGGCGCCCTTGGCCTTGGCTTGGGCCTTGCTGGCGGCAGCCTTGGCCTGCGCTGCTGCTGCGAGCGCCGACTGCAGGTCGTTGAGGGCGAGACTCTGCTGCTGACCCAGAGAGTTGGCCGCCTGCTGAGCCTGCCAGGCCATGGCCTCCTGAGCGGAAAGAACTGCCTGGATGTCGTTCAGACTGTTGGCAGCCTGAGACGCCAGGCCGCTGGCCTCGGAACTCAGCTGGGCCAGGTTGGACGCCAGAGACGAGGCTGACGAGGCGGCGAACTTAGCAGCCTGCACAGCCTGAGACGCCTGTCCGGCCAGCGAGGATTCGGCGAAGGTTGCAGCCTGTGCTCCTTGGGTAGCCTGCGTCAGCTGAGCAGCCTGTGCCTGCTTCTGAGCAGCGGCAGCCTGTGCCTGTTGAGCTGCAGCAGAGGCTGTGGCTGCGGCCTGACCAGCGGCTGCCGAAGCAGCGGCATTAGCGGCGCCCTTGAGTCCTGCGGCAGCGGCGGTGGCCTGTGCCGCAGCCTGGTTGGCGATGGAGGAGGCGCTGGGCCCGTGAGAGCCGCCTGCGCCGCCTCCGACGATCAAGTAGCTTCCTCCGCCACCGCCGACGGCGCCGCCTCCGTATCCTCCTCCTCCAGAGTGGCCTCCGCCGGCCGAGGAGCCTCCACCGTATCCGCTGCCTGTGGAGCCTACGAATCCGCGCTTCTCCTGAAGGAGGATAATGCACAGATTGTAAATTCAGTTTGCTCTTGTATTTATAGCATAGATAGAGAACGTTCCATTAGACTCCTTCAGAAAACAAAAACATGGAGCTTACCCTTGGAGGTTCCTCAGCGGTCTCGGCCACAGCCAGACCTACGGAAATAAAATATCTATATTTAGTAACCGCTCATGAGTTAGAGTATCTTCCATATTTCTTACATAATCACAAATTCAACATTATGCCTTCTTCCCCCGTACCGAAAGCGAGGCAGAGGATCCAAATGTTGTTTCTCTTCATGATGTTTCAGTCGAGTCGATTTTTTGAATGGTGATTTAGACGAGACTCAGCCTTTTATACATGGAGGCTCCAGAGTTGCCAGGTTATCTTTTGCTTCAATTATTCACTTCTAACTTTGGTATTGAAAGAAACATTCGCATTTTCAGGATTTTTATTTTGACTGCTATCTGTATCTGTACTGTTTTCTTTTGATGGCGATGCCCAAAGGCAAGATAGGTTTAATGTGTTTGAGAAAATCTGGGACGAAGAGAGAGTGGCATCACGCTGGTACAACAGATGTGAAAGGAAAGGAATTTTGTTACACCGTATTGTCTTGTGAATTTTATGGATCACACAGGTATTCGTACATAAAAATATTTCCAATTCGGTTGGTGGTTATATATATATATATATTTATATATATACACACACAAGGTAGTGTACACAAACACATATATGTGTGTATATATACATAAAGAGAGAGAGAGAGAAGAGGGAGGGGGGCGACAGAAAGACTGCAAGTTTAAATGTATGTCTGTCTATATATATATATATATATATATATATATATATATATATCCAAGTGTGGAGGAGGTGCATTGAAAGGCAATGATAATTATTGTCACTATAATCTGAGCAGTGAAATTAGATTATGCCTCTTTATTCCTACTGAATAGTGATATTTTTTAGATATAGTGGAAAAGGCAGATTGTCTTAAGTGTATTTTCGTATTCCTCTTAATCGAATAAACGTTTTAAAAATATAATTTATTTATTTTTTGTGAAACCATCTCTTTTTTTCTCTTCCATTCAAAATGTATCTGTGTTTTTATCTGTATCAAAGATTTTTCAAGTGAAAGTTTCATTAATCTGTCTGAACGTTCAGTTGTCTTTACTGAAACACATTATAGTCGTCATTACTGTCTCTTTGGCTGTCTATATCTCTTTCTTCTATATGTAAAACATTATGTTTACAGATTTAGTACTTCTTCACTTATATATATATTCTTTTTTTCCAGACTAAGGAAGTCCATATTTCTCTCTTCAACTTAACCTTATCTTCTGTTAATGAACTTAATGATACAAAATAAGGTGAAGTACGTATGACTCTAAAACATCTTTCATATCAGTTTCATAGGGCATATACTTCGTATTAATATGGCATATAAATCTGTCCAATTACCGTCAATATCTGAAACTGAAAGCGATTTCTAACTGTACAACAAGGTGCCTCCAGTGTGACTGATTCCTGACCTAGTTTCTTGTCTTAATTGTGATCCCAGGAATTTGTAGAAAAGGTATGAATGAGACTGAATATCTCCAGAAAACAAAAGATATTCATTCTTATTCATACCTTTTCTACATCTGTCGACATGAATACAGTTCATCCCAAGAATTCTAGGAAGGAGACAACCTTGTGAAGAAATTGGCACACTGTTATGAGACTGTACACCTTTCTGCATTTCATCAATAATATGCCGATAATGTACGGGATACAGTATCGGCATATACCCGTCATTTTATGCCTTGTAGGTAATTAAATTTCTCTAATTTCCTAGTTCTTGGCTAATTCTCTTAAGAAATTTAAGCTATTGGGAAACTCTTCTTGTCGCAATTTTATGGCTCTTGAAAAGATCTCAGTATTTTTGTTTCATATTATGGTGTCAGTATTCTCCAGTTCAGTCGACGTGAACATTTCGATTATATGGTCTTACTAAAAAAAAAAAAAAAAAAAAAAAAAAAAAAAAAAAAAAAAAAAAGTGGTATGTCATTCGAAATACCTATTTTTATCATTATATATATATATTTTTTTTCTCTCTCTCCATGCGTGCGTGTGTGTGTGTGCTCTAACCCCCCCCCCCCCCCTCTCTCTCTCTCTCTCTCTACGTCTCTTTCATCCTATCCTATTTTCTGTCTCAACTCTCTCTCTTGCTCTTTCTCTCTGTCTTCATGTCTGTCTGTCTGTCTCTCTCTCTATATATATATATTTATGTATATACACTACTTATATATAATATATATATACATATTGACATATATATACAATATATATCTGCTCTTGTTCACAACCATGCTTCTTCCAGACGAAGAACCAACATGACATTTGTACAAGATGTTGAGAAATACAAATATTTGTATGATACATCAAAATATTTTTCCCTACAAGTTTTTTTTTTTCAGGGTATTGGAACAAGTTTGCCTCACATTCTGTCCCAAAGTCATCTATCTTATTCATCCAAGTAATAGGTAGATAACTGTCACAAGATTAATTAGAACTGAAGACAACAATGATCATGTTAATTACTTATATTATGGGGGAAATATAAATAGATTAAATGTGATCTTTTTCGTAATTTCTTTCTTTCAGGAGAATGTTCAGTATGTTATGATGCTATGTGTAGACTTCAGTGATTGCAGAGCAAAATGATAGGTAATATTAATATACTGCATTATGGTACTATCATTATTTCAACATGTTCTATATGTCATGAACAAATAGATGCATGATATAAGTATCTTTTTATATTGCAAAATTTAAAGGTAATAAATAATCATAGCAATACGAGTGAATTACTCATAAATATTGCTGCCTGGCACGTCGTCGTTCAGAGAAGCTCAGTGGCCGTACCCGGAGGAGGAGGAGCCGCCGTAGCCGCCTCCGCCGGCGCCCTTGGCCTTGGCTTGGGCCTTGCTGGCGGCAGCCTTGGCCTGCGCTGCTGCTGCGAGCGCCGACTGCAGGTCGTTGAGGGCAAGACTCTGCTGCTGGCCCAGAGAGTTGGCCGCCTGCTGAGCCTGCCAGGCCATGGCCTCCTGAGCGGAAAGAACTGCCTGGATGTCGTTCAGACTGTTGGCAGCCTGAGACGCCAGGCCGCTGGCCTCAGAGCTCAGATGGGCCAGGTTGGAGGCCAGAGACGAGGCCGACGAGACAGCCAGCTTAGCAGCCTGCACAGCCTGAGACGCCTGTCCGGCCAGCGAGGACTCGGCGAAGGCTGCAGCCTGTGCTCCTTGGGCAGCCTGAGTTAGCTGAGCAGCCTGTGCCTGCTTCTGAGCAGCGGCAGCCTGTGCCTGCTGAGCTGCAGCAGAGGCTGTGGCTGCGGCCTGACCAGCGGCTGCCGAAGCAGCGGCACTAGCGGCGCCCTTGAGTCCTGCGGCAGCGGCGGTGGCCTGTGCCGCAGCCTGGTTGGCGATGGAGGAGGCGCTGGGCCCGTGAGAGCCGCCTGCGCCTCCTCCGACGATCAGGTAGCTTCCTCCGCCGCCTCCGTATCCTCCTCCTCCAGAGTGGCCTCCGCCGGTTGAGGAGCCTCCACCGTATCCGCTGCCTGTGGAGCCCACGAATCCGCGCTTCTCCTGAAGGAGGATAATGCACAGATTGTAAATTCAGTTTGTTCTTGTATTTATAGCATAGATAGCGAGCGTTCCATTAGACTCCTTCAGAAAACAAAAACATGGAGCTTACCCTTGGAGGTTCCTCAGCGGTCTCGGCCACAGCCAGACCTACGGAAATAAAATATCTATATTTAGTAACCTCTCATGAGTTAGAGTATCTTCCATATTTCTTACATAATCACAAATTCAACATTATGCCTTCTTCCCCCGTACCGAAAGCGAGGCAGAGGATCCAAATGTTGTTTCTCTTCATGATGTTTCAGTCGAGTCGATTTTTTGAATGGTGATTTAGACGAGACTCGGCCTTTTATACATGGAGGCTCCAGAGTTGCCAGATTATCTTTTGCTTCAATTATTCACTTCTAACTTCGGTATTGAAAGAAACATTCGCATTTTCAGGATTTTTATTTTGACTGCTATCTGTATCTGTACTGTTTTCTTTTGATGGCGATGCCCATAAGGCAAGATAGGTTTAATGTGTTTGAGAAAATCTGGGACGAAGAGAGAGTGGCATCACGCTGGTACAACAGATGTGAAAGGAAAGAAATTTTGTTACACCGTATTGTCTTGTGAATTTTATGGATCACACAGGTATTCGTACATAGAAATATTTCCAATTCGGTTGGTGGTTATATATATATATATATATATATATATACACACACACACAAGGTAGTGTACACAAACACATATATGTGTGTATATATACATAAAGAGAGAGAGAGAGAAGAGGGAGGGGGGCGACAGAAAGACTGCAAGTTTAAATGTATGTCTGTCTATATATATATATATATATATATATATATATATATCCAAGTGTGGAGGAGGTGCATTGAAAGGCAATGATAATTATTGTCACTATAATCTGAGCAGTGAAATTAGATTATGCCTCTTTATTCCTACTGAATAGTGATATTTTTTAGATATAGTGGAAAAGGCAGATTGTCTTAAGTGTATTTTCGTATTCCTCTTAATCGAATAAACGTTTTAAAAATATAATTTATTTATTTTTTGTGAAACCATCTCTTTTTTTCTCTTCCATTCAAAATGTATCTGTGTTTTTATCTGTATCAAAGATTTTTCAAGTGAAAGTTTCATTAATCTGTCTGAACGTTCAGTTGTCTTTACTGAAACACATTATAGTCGTCATTACTGTCTCTTTGGCTGTCTATATCTCTTTCTTCTATATGTAAAACATTATGTTTACAGATTTAGTACTTCTTCACTTATATATATATTCTTTTTTTCCAGACTAAGGAAGTCCATATTTCTCTCTTCAACTTAACCTTATCTTCTGTTAATGAACTTAATGATACAAAATAAGGTGAAGTACGTATGACTCTAAAACATCTTTCATATCAGTTTCATAGGGCATATACTTCGTATTAATATGGCATATAAATCTGTCCAATTACCGTCAATATCTGAAACTGAAAGCGATTTCTAACTGTACAACAAGGTGCCTCCAGTGTGACTGATTCCTGACCTAGTTTCTTGTCTTAATTGTGATCCCAGGAATTTGTAGAAAAGGTATGAATGAGACTGAATATCTCCAGAAAACAAAAGATATTCATTCTTATTCATACCTTTTCTACATCTGTCGACATGAATACAGTTCATCCCAAGAATTCTAGGAAGGAGACAACCTTGTGAAGAAATTGGCACACTGTTATGAGACTGTACACCTTTCTGCATTTCATCAATAATATGCCGATAATGTACGGGATACAGTATCGGCATATACCCGTCATTTTATGCCTTGTAGGTAATTAAATTTCTCTAATTTCCTAGTTCTTGGCTAATTCTCTTAAGAAATTTAAGCTATTGGGAAACTCTTCTTGTCGCAATTTTATGGCTCTTGAAAAGATCTCAGTATTTTTGTTTCATATTATGGTGTCAGTATTCTCCAGTTCAGTCGACGTGAACATTTCGATTATATGGTCTTACTAAAAAAAAAAAAAAAAAAAAAAAAAAAAAAAAAAAAAAAAAAAGTGGTATGTCATTCGAAATACCTATTTTTATCATTATATATATATATTTTTTTTCTCTCTCTCCATGCGTGCGTGTGTGTGTGTGCTCTAACCCCCCCCCCCCCCCCTCTCTCTCTCTCTCTCTCTACGTCTCTTTCATCCTATCCTATTTTCTGTCTCAACTCTCTCTCTTGCTCTTTCTCTCTGTCTTCATGTCTGTCTGTCTGTCTCTCTCTCTATATATATATATTTATGTATATACACTACTTATATATAATATATATATACATATTGACATATATATACAATATATATCTGCTCTTGTTCACAACCATGCTTCTTCCAGACGAAGAACCAACATGACATTTGTACAAGATGTTGAGAAATACAAATATTTGTATGATACATCAAAATATTTTTCCCTACAAGTTTTTTTTTTTCAGGGTATTGGAACAAGTTTGCCTCACATTCTGTCCCAAAGTCATCTATCTTATTCATCCAAGTAATAGGTAGATAACTGTCACAAGATTAATTAGAACTGAAGACAACAATGATCATGTTAATTACTTATATTATGGGGGAAATATAAATAGATTAAATGTGATCTTTTTCGTAATTTCTTTCTTTCAGGAGAATGTTCAGTATGTTATGATGCTATGTGTAGACTTCAGTGATTGCAGAGCAAAATGATAGGTAATATTAATATACTGCATTATGGTACTATCATTATTTCAACATGTTCTATATGTCATGAACAAATAGATGCATGATATAAGTATCTTTTTATATTGCAAAATTTAAAGGTAATAAATAATCATAGCAATACGAGTGAATTACTCATAAATATTGCTGCCTGGCACGTCGTCGTTCAGAGAAGCTCAGTGGCCGTACCCGGAGGAGGAGGAGCCGCCGTAGCCGCCTCCGCCGGCGCCCTTGGCCTTGGCTTGGGCCTTGCTGGCGGCAGCCTTGGCCTGCGCTGCTGCTGCGAGCGCCGACTGCAGGTCGTTGAGGGCAAGACTCTGCTGCTGGCCCAGAGAGTTGGCCGCCTGCTGAGCCTGCCAGGCCATGGCCTCCTGAGCGGAAAGAACTGCCTGGATGTCGTTCAGACTGTTGGCAGCCTGAGACGCCAGGCCGCTGGCCTCAGAGCTCAGATGGGCCAGGTTGGAGGCCAGAGACGAGGCCGACGAGACAGCCAGCTTAGCAGCCTGCACAGCCTGAGACGCCTGTCCGGCCAGCGAGGACTCGGCGAAGGCTGCAGCCTGTGCTCCTTGGGCAGCCTGAGTTAGCTGAGCAGCCTGTGCCTGCTTCTGAGCAGCGGCAGCCTGTGCCTGCTGAGCTGCAGCAGAGGCTGTGGCTGCGGCCTGACCAGCGGCTGCCGAAGCAGCGGCACTAGCGGCGCCCTTGAGTCCTGCGGCAGCGGCGGTGGCCTGTGCCGCAGCCTGGTTGGCGATGGAGGAGGCGCTGGGCCCGTGAGAGCCGCCTGCGCCTCCTCCGACGATCAGGTAGCTTCCTCCGCCGCCTCCGTATCCTCCTCCTCCAGAGTGGCCTCCGCCGGTTGAGGAGCCTCCACCGTATCCGCTGCCTGTGGAGCCCACGAATCCGCGCTTCTCCTGAAGGAGGATAATGCACAGATTGTAAATTCAGTTTGTTCTTGTATTTATAGCATAGATAGCGAGCGTTCCATTAGACTCCTTCAGAAAACAAAAACATGGAGCTTACCCTTGGAGGTTCCTCAGCGGTCTCGGCCACAGCCAGACCTACGGAAATAAAATATCTATATTTAGTAACCTCTCATGAGTTAGAGTATCTTCCATATTTCTTACATAATCACAAATTCAACATTATGCCTTCTTCCCCCGTACCGAAAGCGAGGCAGAGGATCCAAATGTTGTTTCTCTTCATGATGTTTCAGTCGAGTCGATTTTTTGAATGGTGATTTAGACGAGACTCGGCCTTTTATACATGGAGGCTCCAGAGTTGCCAGATTATCTTTTGCTTCAATTATTCACTTCTAACTTCGGTATTGAAAGAAACATTCGCATTTTCAGGATTTTTATTTTGACTGCTATCTGTATCTGTACTGTTTTCTTTTGATGGCGATGCCCATAAGGCAAGATAGGTTTAATGTGTTTGAGAAAATCTGGGACGAAGAGAGAGTGGCATCACGCTGGTACAACAGATGTGAAAGGAAAGAAATTTTGTTACACCGTATTGTCTTGTGAATTTTATGGATCACACAGGTATTCGTACATAGAAATATTTCCAATTCGGTTGGTGGTTATATATATATATATATATATATATATACACACACACACAAGGTAGTGTACACAAACACATATATGTGTGTATATATACATAAAGAGAGAGAGAGAGAAGAGGGAGGGGGGCGACAGAAAGACTGCAAGTTTAAATGTATGTCTGTCTATATATATATATATATATATATATATATATATATCCAAGTGTGGAGGAGGTGCATTGAAAGGCAATGATAATTATTGTCACTATAATCTGAGCAGTGAAATTAGATTATGCCTCTTTATTCCTACTGAATAGTGATATTTTTTAGATATAGTGGAAAAGGCAGATTGTCTTAAGTGTATTTTCGTATTCCTCTTAATCGAATAAACGTTTTAAAAATATAATTTATTTATTTTTTGTGAAACCATCTCTTTTTTTCTCTTCCATTCAAAATGTATCTGTGTTTTTATCTGTATCAAAGATTTTTCAAGTGAAAGTTTCATTAATCTGTCTGAACGTTCAGTTGTCTTTACTGAAACACATTATAGTCGTCATTACTGTCTCTTTGGCTGTCTATATCTCTTTCTTCTATATGTAAAACATTATGTTTACAGATTTAGTACTTCTTCACTTATATATATATTCTTTTTTTCCAGACTAAGGAAGTCCATATTTCTCTCTTCAACTTAACCTTATCTTCTGTTAATGAACTTAATGATACAAAATAAGGTGAAGTACGTATGACTCTAAAACATCTTTCATATCAGTTTCATAGGGCATATACTTCGTATTAATATGGCATATAAATCTGTCCAATTACCGTCAATATCTGAAACTGAAAGCGATTTCTAACTGTACAACAAGGTGCCTCCAGTGTGACTGATTCCTGATCTAGTTTCTTGTCTTAATTGTGATCCCAGGAATTTGTAGAAAAGGTATGAATGAGACTGAATATCTCCAGAAAACAAAAGATATTCATTCTTATTCATACCTTTTCTACATCTGTCGACATGAATACAGTTCATCCCAAGAATTCTAGGAAGGAGACAACCTTGTGAAGAAATTGGCACACTGTTATGAGACTGTACACCTTTCTGCATTTCATCAATAATATGCCGATAATGTACGGGATACAGTATCGGCATATACCCGTCATTTTATGCCTTGTAGGTAATTAAATTTCTCTAATTTCCTAGTTCTTGGCTAATTCTCTTAAGAAATTTAAGCTATTGGGAAACTCTTCTTGTCGCAATTTTATGGCTCTTGAAAAGATCTCAGTATTTTTGTTTCATATTATGGTGTCAGTATTCTCCAGTTCAGTCGACGTGAACATTTCGATTATATGGTCTTACTAAAAAAAAAAAAAAAAAAAAAAAAAAAAAAAAAAAAAAAAAAAAAAGTGGTATGTCATTCGAAATACCTATTTTTATCATTATATATATATTTTTTTTTCTCTCTCTCCATGCGTGCGTGTGTGTGTGTGCTCTAACCCCCCCCCCCCCCTCTCTCTCTCTCTCTCTCTACGTCTCTTTCATCCTATCCTATTTTCTGTCTCAACTCTCTCTCTTGCTCTTTCTCTCTGTCTTCATGTCTGTCTGTCTGTCTCTCTCTCTATATATATATATTTATGTATATACACTACTTATATATAATATATATATACATATTGACATATATATACAATATATATCTGCTCTTGTTCACAACCATGCTTCTTCCAGACGAAGAACCAACATGACATTTGTACAAGATGTTGAGAAATACAAATATTTGTATGATACATCAAAATATTTTTCCCTACAAGTTTTTTTTTCAGGGTATTGGAACAAGTTTGCCCCACATTCTGTCCCAAAGTCATCTATCTTATTCATCCAAGTAATAGGTAGATAACTGTCACAAGATTAATTAGAACTGAAGACAACAATGATCATGTTAATTACTTATATTATGGGGGAAATATAAATAGATTAAATGTGATCTTTTTCGTAATTTCTTTCTTTCAGGAGAATGTTCAGTATGTTATGATGCTATGTGTAGACTTCAGTGATTGCAGAGCAAAATGATAGGTAATATTAATATACTGCATTATGGTACTATCATTATTTCAACATGTTCTATATGTCATGAACAAACAGATGCATTATATTAGTATCTTTTTATTTTGCAAAATTTAAAGGTAATAAATAATCATAGCAATACGAGTGAATTACTCATAAATATTGCTGCCTGGCACGTCGTCGTTCAGAGAAGCTCAGTGGCCGTACCCGGAGGAGGAGGAGCCGCCGTAGCCGCCTCCGCCGGCGCCCTTGGCCTTGGCTTGGGCCTTGCTGGCGGCAGCCTTGGCCTGCGCTGCTGCTGCGAGCGCCGACTGCAGGTCGTTGAGGGCAAGACTCTGCTGCTGACCCAGAGAGTTGGCCGCCTGCTGAGCCTGCCAGGCCATGGCCTCCTGAGCGGAAAGAACTGCCTGGATGTCGTTCAGACTGTTGGCAGCCTGAGACGCCAGGCCGCTGGCCTCGGAGCTCAGATGGGCCAGGTTGGAGGCCAGAGACGAGGCCGACGAGGCAGCCAGCTTAGCAGCCTGCACAGCCTGAGACGCCTGTCCGGCCAGCGAGGACTCGGCGAAGGCTGCAGCCTGTGCTCCTTGGGCAGCCTGAGTTAGCTGAGCAGCCTGTGCCTGCTTTTGAGCAGCGGCAGCCTGTGCCTGCTGAGCTGCAGCAGAGGCTGTGGCTGCGGCCTGACCAGCGGCTGCCGAAGCAGCGGCACTAGCGGCGCCCTTGAGTCCTGCGGCAGCGGCGGTGGCCTGTGCCGCAGCCTGGTTGGCGATGGAGGAGGCGCTGGGCCCGTGAGAGCCGCCTGCGCCTCCTCCGACGATCAGGTAGCTTCCTCCGCCGCCTCCGTATCCTCCTCCTCCAGAGTGGCCTCCGCCGGTCGAGGAGCCTCCACCGTATCCGCTGCCTGTGGAGCCCACGAATCCGCGCTTCTCCTGAAGGAGGATAATGCACAGATTGTAAATTCAGTTTGCTCTTGTATTTATAGCATAGATAGAGAACGTTCCATTAGACTCCTTCAGAAAACAAAAACATGGAGCTTACCCTTGGAGGTTCCTCAGCGGTCTCGGCCACAGCCAGACCTACGGAAATAAAATATCTATATTTAGTAACCTCTCATGAGTTAGAGTATCTTCCATATTTCTTACATAATCACGAATTCAACATTATGCCTTCCTCCCCCGTACCGAAAGCGAGGCAGAGGATCCAAATGTTGTTTCTCTTCATGATGGTTCAGTCAATTTTTGAATGGTGATCTGACGAGACTCGGCCTTTTATACATGGAGGCTCCAGAGTTGCCAGGTTTCATCTTTTGCTTCAAGTATTCACTTCTAACTTCGGTATTGAAAGAAACATTCGCATTTCAGGATTTTTATTTTGACTGCTATCTGTATCTGTACTGTTTTCTTTTGATGGCGATGCCCATAAGGCAAGATAGGTTGAATGTGTTTGAGAAAATCTGGGACGAAGAGAGAGTGGCATTACGCTGGTACAACAGATGTGAAAGAAAAGGAATTTTGTTACACCGTATTGTCTTGTGAATTTTATGGATCATACAGGTATTTGTACATAGAAGTATTTCCAATTCGGTTGGTGGTTATATATATATATATATATATATACATATATATACATGTTAGTGCACACACACACACATATATGTTTAAATGTATGTGTCAATATATATATACATATATATATATATATATATATATATATATATATATATCCAAGTGTGGAGGAGGTGCATTGAAAGGTAATGATAATTATCGTCTCTATAATCTGAGCAGTGAAATTAGATTATGCCTATTTATTCCTACTGAATAGTGATATTTTTTAGATATAGTGGAAAAGGCAGATTGTCTTAAGTGTATTTTCGTATTCCTCTTAATCGAATAAACGTTTTAAAAATATAATTTATTTATTTTTTGTGAAACCATCTCTTTTCTTCTCTTCCATTCATAATGTATTTGTGTTTTTTGTCTGCATCAAAGATTTTTCAAGTGATAGTTTCATTTATCTGTCTGAACGTTCAGTTGTCTTTACTGAAACACATTATAGTCGTCACTGCTGTCTCTTTGGCTGTCTATATATCTTTCTCTCTTCTGTGTGTAAAACATTATGTTTACAGATTAAGTACTTATTCACTTATATATATATTCTTTTTTTTTTTTTTTTTTTTTTTTTTTTTTACAGACTAAGGAAGTCCATATTTCTCTCTTCAACTTAACCATATATTCTGTTAATTAACTTAATGATACATAATAAGGTGAAGCACGTATGACTCTAAAACATCTTTCATATCAGTTTCATAGGGCATATACTTCGTATTAATATGGCATATAAATCTGTCCAATTACCGTCAATATCTGAAACTGAAAGCGATTTCTAACTGTACAACAAGGTGCCTCCAGTGTGAGTGATTCCTGACATAGTTTCTTGTCTTGTGATCCCAGGAATTTGTAGAAAAGGTATGAATGAGACTAAATATCTCCACAATACAAAAGATATTCATTCTTATTCATACTTTTTCTACATCTGTCGACATGAATACAGTTCATCCCAAGAATTCTAGGAAGGAGACAACCTTGTGAAGAAATTGGCACACTGTTATGAGACTGTACACCTTCCTGCATTTCATCAATAATATGCCGATACTGTACGAGATACAGAATAGGCATATACCCGTCACTTTATGCCTTGTAGAGGATTTAATTTCTCGAATTTTCTAGTTCTTGGCTAATTCTCTTAAGGGATTTAAGCTATTGCGAAACTCTTCTTGTCGCATTTGTATGGCTCTTGAAGAGATCTCAGTATTTTTGTTTCATATTCTGGTGTCAGTATTCTCCAGTTCAGTTGACGTAAACATTTCGATTATATGGTCTTACGGAAAAAAAGTGGTATGTTATTCGAAATACCTCTTTTTATCATTATATATATTTTTTTTCTCTCACTCTCTCCATGCGTGCGTGTGTGTGTGTGCTCTAACCCCCTCTCCCTCTCTCTCTCTACGTCTCTTTCATCCTATCCCATTTTCTGTCTCAACTCTCTCTCTTGCTCTTTCTCTCTGTCTTTAGGTCTGTCTGTCTCTCTCTCTCTCTCTCTATATATATATATATGTATATATATTTATATATATACACTACTTATATATAATATATATATACATATTGACATATATATACTATATATATATGCTCTTGTGCACAACCATGCTTCTTCCAGACGAAGAACCAACATGACATTTGTACAAGCTGTGGAGAAATACAAATGTTTGTATGATACATCAAAATATTTTTCCCTACAAGTTTTTTTTCAGGGTATTGGAACAAGTTTGCCTCACATTCTGCCCCAAAGTCAACTATCTTATTCATCCAAGTAATAGGTAGATAACTGTCACAAGATTAATTAGAACTGAAGACAACAATGATCATGTTAATTACTTATATTATGGGGGAAATATAAATAGATTAAATGTGATCTTTTTCGTAATTTCTTTCTTTCAGGAATTTGGATAATGTTCAGTATGTTACGATGCTATGTGTAGACTTCAGTGATTGCAGAGCAAAATTATAGATAATATTAATATACTGCATTATGGTACTATCATTATTTCAACATGTTCTTTGTGTCATGAACAAATAGATGCATGATATAAGTATCTTTTTATATTGCAAAATTTAAAGGTAATAAATAATCATAGCAATACGAGTGAATTACTCATAAATATTGCTGCCTTGCACGTCGTTCAGAGAAGCTCAGTGGCCGTACCCGGAGGAGGAGGATCCGCCGTAGCCGCCTCCGCCGGCGCCCTTGGCCTTGGCTTGGGCCTTGCTGGCGGCCGCCTTGGCCTGCGCTGCTGCTGCGAGCGCCGACTGCAGGTCGTTGAGGGCGAGACTCTGCTGCTGACCCAGAGAGTTAGCCGCCTGCTGAGCCTGCCAGGCCATGGCCTCCTGAGCGGAAAGAACTGCCTGGATGTCGTTCAGACTGTTGGCTGCCTGAGACGCCAGGCCGCTGGCCTCGGAACTCAGATGGGCCAGGTTGGAGGCCAGAGACGAGGCTGACGAGGCGGCGAACTTAGCAGCCTGCACAGCCTGAGACGCCTGTCCGGCCAGCGAGGACTCGGCGAAGGCTGCAGCCTGTGCTCCTTGGGTAGCCTGAGTCAGCTGAGCAGCCTGTGCCTGCTTCTGAGCAGCGGCAGCCTGTGCCTGTTGAGCTGCAGCAGAGGCTGTGGCTGCGGCCTGACCAGCGGCTGCCGAAGCTGCGGCACTGGCGGCGCCCTTGAGTCCTGCGGCAGCGGCGGTGGCCTGTGCCGCAGCCTGGTTGGCGATGGAGGAGGCGCTGGGCCCGTGAGAGCCGCCTGCGCCGCCTCCGACGATCAGGTAGCTTCCTCCGCCACCGCCGACGGCGCCGCCTCCGTATCCTCCTCCTCCAGAGTGGCCTCCGCCGGTCGAGGAGCCTCCACCGTATCCTCCGCCTGTGGAGCCCACGAATCCGCGCTTCTCCTAAAGGAGAGTAATGCAAAAAATGTAAAGTATCTCCGCTTTTCCTGAAAGACTGTAAAATAGAAATTATAACGTTATGAGACGTTCCATTAGATTTCTTGAGGGAACACAGCCGTGGAGCTTACCCTTGGAGGCTCCTCAACGGCAGTCTCAGCCACAGCCAAACCTGTGGAAGTAAAAAAAAACACTTAATAATCACACAAGAGATAGAAGTCATCCATCTTTTTCGCAGAATCACACTAATCAACATCATACATTCTCTCCGCCGTACCGAACGCCAGGCAGAGGATCCAAATGTTGTTTCTCTTCATGATGTCGAATTTCTGAATGGTGACTTAAGCTAGCAGCCGCCTTTTATACCTGAAGGTTCATAGTTGCCAGGTAGCTTTAGCTTTAATTATTTTCTTTGAGCTTCGGTATTGAAAAGAATGCCTTCATTCTGAGAATGATTATTTCGAGAATCCTTATCGGAGGATTATTTTTTCCTTCTGAACACGATGTTATACAACCAAGATGGACACCACTGCGTTTGAAACAAATAGCCTGAGAGGAAGATAGTGGAATCATAGAAGTACAATAGACCTAAAAGGAAAGAAGTTCTGTAACACGGTATTTCCTGATGCCTTTCATAGATTACGTAGATATATGTCTATTACATCATTACCACTTTGGTTCGTGTGCACATTTCACACACACACACATACTGTGTATGTATATATATATGTACATATATATACTGTATTTATATGTATAATATATACATATATGTGTGTGTGTGTGTGCACACACATTTATGAATATACTGTCTATGTATGTATGTATGTATATACATATATATACTGTATGTATATGTATATGTATATTATATATGTATATGTGTGTGTATGTGTACATATATACATAAAAAAAACACAAACACACACACGCATATGCGCATATATATGTGTATATATGTATATATGTACATATATATATACATATATATACATACAAATGTGTATATATGTATATTTATATGTATATATACGTGTGTGTCTGTATGCATACATGTATATGTATGTATGTATGCATATATATATATATGTGTGTGTGTGTACGTGTGTGTGTGTGTGTGTGTGTGTGTGTGTGTGTGTGTGTGCACATACACACACACAAATATATATTCATATATACAAAAAAAAAAATATATATATATATATATATATACGTATGTAATGATACATATATGTGTGCGTGTGTGTGTGTGTACATGCATATGTATATATGTATGTATATACATGTATAAGTACATATATATATACATATACACACATATATATGCATGTATGTATATGTATATAAATATATGTATATATATGTATATATGTATACACATACATACACACACACACACACACACACACACACACACACATATATATATATATATATATATATATATATATATATATATATATGCACACACACGTATGTGTAAATATATATGTATATATACATATATATGTGTGTATATATATATATATATATATATTTCATATACACATATAGAAATACATATATCTATAAATATATATAGATATTTATATGTGTATATGTATAAATATATACGTATATACCTGTGTGTGTGTGCGACAAGGCCTTCGGCTTATTTGTGTGTGTTTTCTTGTTCCTTCCTTCGTTGTTCTATTTCCAAATGGTTCAACAGGAATTCCACGTGTGTGTGTTTGTCTGTCTGTATATATATATATATATATATATATATATATATATATGTATATGTATGTATATATGTATGTATGTATGTATGTATATGTATGTATATATATATATATATGTATATATATATATAAATATATGTATATATATATATATGTGTATGTATGTGTATGTATTTATGTACAAATGCACGTATATACATATATATAACTATATTTATATGAATACATATTTATATTTATGTATAGATGTATAAATGCACATATATACATATATATAAATATATTTATATGTATACATATTTATATTTATATTTATATTTAAATGTATATATATTCATATATATACATATATATGTATATGTTTTTATATGTATACATAGATATATATGAATGTATATATTCAAATGTATATATATTTATATTTTTATTTATATGTGTGTGTGTATATGTGTGTATGTGTGTGTTTGTGATATATGAATATATATATGCAAACACACGCATGCACACACACACACACACACATATATATATATATATATATATATATATATATATATATATATATATATTCATATCATATCATAAACATAAATGTATGAGGAGCTATGATAATTATTATCACTATTATCTCTCCATAGAAAGTTAGTGGTATAAGACCGATATTTTAACGTGTTAATTCCTATTTTCCTCGTTTCCTTATTCTCTCTCTCTCTCTCTTTCTCTCTCTCTCTGTATGGAAATGCACACAATAGTGTTTACAAGCGATGTAGTTTACTTTGTCTGCTATATTTCCTTACAGACTAAATGAACATTCGTTGTTACTTCTATCAATAAACCTAATCATTCATAACATTCAATATTTCAGATTAATGCTTATAATTCTAAACCATGCGTCTTTTTGAAGAATTTTGTAAAGGTTATACACCATTATATATATAATATAAATCTGCTACATTACTTTGAGTCTCTAAAATAGGCAGTGTTTACTGTCCGTACAATAACGAGGCTCTCCGGTGTGTCGATTCGCCAGTAACACTTCATTTTACTTGGTTTGTTACCAGACCATCTACATCTTTTCTACTTCCATTGCTTCATGGTAACTACGGTGCAGGTGTACTCAGGAGACGGGAAGATTATAGACAACCGTTCATTTTCTTTCGGTTGCCTGTGTATACATTCCAGGCTAGAATATGTACACCCTTTGGGATAAGCTAAGTGCTTTTCGGGAGGTAAGCGACCTTGCATGTCTATTATACTCTTCTAACGAAGTACTTCGTTTTATTTTAGAGTCTTTGTTTTCAAAGATTCAATTATCAACTTCAGTGCTGCATAATACTCATTATACACTTGTTATATGTATGTATATATATATGAATATATGTGTGCATATATGCACATACATAAATATATATGTGTGTATGTGTGTGAAACTGATAATAAAGATAAATAACACAGCTAACAGGCAGGTGTCGTGTGGATAAAAAAAAAAAAAAAAAAAAATATGAAAAAGTGGTATTTGAATCCTTCCGAAACAATGAAACAAAAATATACATTGAAAGAATACAAATTTTATTTATTGTTAGAAAAAATAATTGATGAATAATGAGCGCAAGCGTCTGTCGCAGAAGCTCAGTGGCCGTACCCGGAGGAGGAGGAGCCGCCGTAGCCGCCTCCACCGGCGCCCTTGGCCTTGGCTTGGGCCTTGCTGGCGGCAGCCTTGGCCTGCGCTGCTGCTGCGAGCGCCGACTGCAGGTCGTTGAGGGCAAGACTCTGCTGCTGACCCAGAGAGTTGGCCGCCTGCTGAGCCTGCCAGGCCATGGCCTCCTGAGCGGAAATAACTGCCTGGATGTCGTTCAGACTGTTGGCAGCCTGAGACGCCAGGCCGCTGGCCTCGAAGCTCAGATGGGCCAGGTTGGAGGCCAGAGACGAGGCCGACGAGGCGGTGAACTTAGCAGCCTGCACAGCCTGAGACGCCTGTCCGGCCAGCGAGGACTCGGCGAAGGCTGCAGCCTGTGCTCCTTGGGCAGCCTGAGTTAGCTGAGCAGCCTGTGCCTGCTTCTGAGCAGCGGCAGCCTGTGCCTGCTGAGCTGCAGCAGAGGCTGTGGCTGCGGCCTGACCAGCGGCTGCCGAAGCAGCGGCATTAGCGGCGCCCTTGAGTCCTGCGGCAGCGGCGGTGGCCTGTGCCGCAGCCTGGTTGGCGATGGAGGAGGCGCTGGGCCCGTGAGAGCCGCCTGCGCCGCCTCCGACGATCAGGTAGCTTCCTCCGCCACCGCCGACGGCGCCGCCTCCGTATCCTCCTCCTCCAGAGTGGCCTCCGCCGGTCGAGGAGCCTCCACCGTATCCGCCGCCTGCGGAGCCCACGAAGCCGCGCTTCTCCTGAAGGAGGATGATGCACAGATTGTAAAGAAACTCGAGTCTTCAGAGATACACGATGTGTATAATATAGTCAATAAGTCAATATAATAAAACGTTTATTTACATCGTCCGAGAGGAAGAGAAAAAAAAAAAGTGCAAATTACCCTAGGGGTCTCCTCAACGGCGGTCTCAGCCACAGCCAAACCTGAGGAAACGAAAAACCACTATTAAAAATCACTTCAGAATTTGGTATCACTCATCCTTCTCACAGAGTAACGGAATTCAACACTATACATTCTCTCCGTCATACCGAAAGCGAGGCAAAGGATCAAAAAGCTGCTCTTCGTCATCATGTCGAATTTTTTTAATGGAGGCTTTGCCCTATCGTCGCCTTTTATACATAGAGGCTTCTGAGTTGCCAGTTAACTTCAGCTATACGGTTTTGCTATTCACGGGAATGATTTTGTTTCGGGGATTAATTCCACAGTTGCCTTTTTCCGTCTCCCGGTGAACCCTGAAAACACACACGCACACATATATCTATTTTGTTTTTCTTTTTCTTTTCTTTTTTTGAAATCTGAATGTGATAGCAGTGATAAAAAATGATCGTTGAGTGGGATGTAACGGCACCACATGAGTATAACAGTAGAGAAAGACATAAAAGCCAAGCATCACGCCTGAGTTGCCTGAGGTGTATGTGTGCCTCATTTAAGCATGTCTCATATGAGATAAGCCTATATGAAATAGACATACAACGCCGCAAATGCATATATTAGAAGCGTGTGAGTGGACTGAGAAGTAAATTTTAATATAATTAGCACTTATAACCTTGTCACTAGTATTATGACAATTTTTTTTTTTTTTTTTTTTGTCATTTTGCTTCATTATTATGCGTGTTTATGCTATTGGCATTATTATGGCTTGCATGCAGTCTTGATTATGGCTTACATGCAGTCTTGATTATGGCTTGCATGCAGGCTGGTACCACTCCCCCTGACCTGCGTGGTTATCCCTCTCTGGAAGGGGAAAGGGGATCAGTGGGACTGTAGCAACTGCCGTGTCATTACACTGCTCGGTATACCAGGCAAGGTTTCCGCCCACACTCTTCTGAAACGGATCTGTGACCACCTACTAAGGCACCATAGACCAGAGCAATCTGGATTCACTCCAATAGACCGTATCCCAGCGCTTCGGGTAATTGTGGAACGCCGTCGTGAGTTCGGTCATGGGTTGCTTGCAGCCTACATTGACCTCAAGAAGGCGTTTGACTCGGTGCATCGAAAATTGCTATGGGAGATACTGAGACTTAGGGGAATTTCGATACGGATTATTGGCCTAATAGCAAGCCTATATACCGGTACTAAAAGTGCTGTAAAGTGTAGTGGGGGCCTGTAGAACTCCCCTGTTAATTCAGGGGTGAGGCAAGGCTATGCCTTTGCACCAACACTTTTCAACACCTAGATGGATTGGATAATGGGCAGAGCTACTACCCAAAGTCAGTGTGGAGCAACACAGGCCAAGACTAAGGTCTCAGACCTTGACTTTGCCGATGATGTAGCTATACTTTTTGAGTCCCTGAAGTCACTGGTGGCGGCTCTTGATACATTTAGCAATGAGGCAAAGTCCTTGGGCCTAGAGGTCTCCTGGACTAAGACCTAGATTCAGGACTTTGGGGGCCTATTAGGAGAACCCGTTCAGTCGATCTATACTAGCGGTGAGGATGCTGAAATCACAGAGAGCTTTGCATACCTTAGTAGTGTAGTCCACATATCCGGGCTGTCAGACCAAGTCTTCAAGGCCTTGATACTTCCAGTTTTGCTTTATCGTAAATACCATTGCTGTCATTTCATTACCATTCTTAGCACTGACATGGTATCACTGTTATCATCAATCTTGTTATTATTTAGTTGTAGTAAAATAGTAGTAACAATAGTGTAACTTCTTTTATTTATTATTAATATTATTCTGCTCCTTATAATTATCTAATTTCAGCACCATTAGTATTTTTTTAGATATATCAATTTCTTGAACAAAATGTTATCCAGGAAGAGAATAAGATTTTTTTTTTTCAAAGATTTGGTTTGCTGTTTTATTATTTTCTGATTAGACAAAATATATTTGCGTCTTAAATGTAGTTTGTCTCTTTCTTTACTTCACTTTTTCATATTTTTGTTAGATCTTAGGGTGTATGTATGTCTACCCTCACTTGCTGTCTGTCTGTCTACCCGATTGCTTCTCTCTCTCTCTCTCTCTCTCTATATATATATATATATATATATATATATATATATAGAGAGAGAGAGAGAGAGAGAGAGAGAGAGAGATAGATAAAAAGATAGGTAGATATATAGGTAGATAGATAGATATATCCTCCTCTCTTTCCTTTTCTTTCTACTCTCTCTCTCTCTCTCTCTCTCTATATATATATATATATATATATATATATACATATATACGTGTGTGTGTGTGTGTTTGTGTGTGTGTGTTTGTGTGTGTGTGTGTGTGTGTGTGTGTGTGTGTGTATGTGTGTGTGTGTGTCTGTGTATGTGTGTGTGTGCATACATACATACATATATTTAAATATATGTGCACATATATATGTATATATGTATACATACATATATATGTGCACACACACACATATATATATATATATATATATGCATTCATATATATATATATATATATATACATATGCATTCATATATATATATATATATATATATATGCATTCATATATATATATTTATATATATATATATATGTGTGTGTGTGTGTCTGTGTGTGTGTGTGTTTGTGTGTGTGTGTGTGTGTGTGTGTGTGTGTATGTGTGTGTATGTACACATATATGTGTACATATATCTATACATATATATTTGTGTGTGTGTGCAAATAAATACACACATATATATGTATGTATATATATAAATATATCAATATATATCCATTCATACATCTCTCTCTCTCTCCTCTCTCTATCTTCCCCCTCTCTTTCTCTCTTCTCTCTCTCTCTATATATATACGTATATATATACATATATACATATATATATGCACATCTCTCTCTCATCTATGTATATTAAGATATATATAAACACACACATCTATATATATATATATATATATATATATATATATCGCTCCCTATCTATCTCTCTATGTATCTCTCTTTTTCTCCTCCCTTCCTTTCCTTTTCTCTCTGCCTATATATATCTATATATATATATATATATATATATATATATATATATATGCATACATCTCTCACTCTCTCTCTATCTCTCTATCTCTCTATCTATTTATCTATCTGTGTTTCTCTTTCTCTCTACATCTTTCACTCCTTCCTTACTCCCCTCACTCCTCTCCAGTGCCCTCATCTGCCTCCTCTCTATGTCTCGCTGCATAACTCTCCGCTTCCTCTGCCTTTCCCTTTCTCTCAATTTAAAAAAAAAAGGGGGGGGGGGCGGAATAAAACACTATTTAGGCTCACTGCATTGTGTTGATGTTGGTTTTCCCTCTTTCATAACAATAAGATTCGATTCGCTTCCATGCTCCCCAACCACACATTAAATACTATTCCTCTTGGACATAAACAAAAGCGAATCGCATTTCGTTGAACCATTTTGGAAAATAATGAGATCCAGTCCTCCGCGAGTTTATTGTTAGAAGGATCATTGGCCTTGCTCTAATCTGTTTTCATAATGTTCTTGATTTTATTTTGTTCGAAAGAAGTCTACCTTACGTCATGGTTTGTTTTGAAACGTATTTCATGTGTAGTAGTCTCTTGTATTCTCACATTTAGTAAGAATCATCCTATCTGTCGACATCCGGCAACTTGCCAAACTCTTGATATAAAATGCGAATTCGTCCAGGTTCATCCATCATTCAACTCGCAAGATGGCGAAAAGCATTCTCATTCTCTGCCTCACTTTCGGTAATGGATTTGATGATATACACTTTTTTTTTTTTTTTTTTTTTTTTTTTTTTGTCCCAGGCTCAATGTGGATATATTATTCTTTACAGATATATGTAAGATGTTAAGAGGTTTACTTTTTCCTTTCAGCTTTGGCTGTGGCTGAGTCTGTTCCTGAGGAAATTCCCAGGGTATGTATTATGTAGGGTTATTTCAAAGACTTATATAACTATTGGGAGTAAGGTCGTACAGCAGACAAACATCATATATATTTATGTATATATATTTATATTTATATAAACACACACCACCAAGCGACGTCTACTTCATAGTACTGTAAGAAAAAAAATCCAATAAACGACCCTCCTTTAGGAGAAGCGCGGCTTCGTGGGCTCCACAGGCAACGGATACGGTGGAAGCTCCTCGGGCGGCGGAGGCCACTCTGGAGGAGGAGGATACGGAGTCGGCGCCGTCGGCGGTGGCGGAGGAAGCTACTTGATCGTCGGAGGCGGCGCAGGCGGCTCCCACGGGCCCAGCGCCTCCTCCATCGCCAACCAGGCTGCGGCACAGGCCACCGCCGCTGCCGCAGGACTCAAGGGCGCCGCCAGTGCCGCAGCTTCGGCAGCCGCTGGTCAGGCCGCAGCCACAGCCTCTGCTGCAGCTCAGCAGGCACAGGCTGCCGCTGCTCAGAAGCAGTCACAGGCTGCTCAGCTGACTCAGGCTGCCCAAGGAGCACAGGCTGCAGCCTTCGCCGAATCCTCGTTAGCCGGACAGGCGTCTCAGGCTGTGCAGGCTGCTAAGTTCGCCGCCTCGTCAGCTTCGTCTCTGGCCTCTAACCTGGCCCATCTGAGTTCCGAGGCCAGCGGCCTGGCGTCTCAGGCTGCCAACAGTCTGAACGACATCCAGGCAGTTCTTTCCGCTCAGGAAGCCATGGCCTGGCACGCTCAGCAGGCGGCCAACTCTCTGAGTCAGCAGCAGAGTCTCGCCCTCAACGACCTGCAGTCGGCGCTCGCAGCAGCAGCGCAGGCCAAGGCTGCCGCCAGCAAGGCCCAAGCCAAGGCCAAGGGCGCCGGCGGAGGCGGCTACGGCGGCTCCTCCTCCTCTGGGTACGGCCACTGAGCTTCCTCGACCGAAGATATGCAAGGCAGAAACTTTGACCCATGTGGCATTTACATTTCTAATATTTATCAAGTCACTCTTTCGCGGAATAAATGAGAATATTCTTTCAATATTTTATTTGCTCCTGAAGTATATAGCAGCTGTTATCCTTTCGAAACTCTTTATGTATGTCTCGCTGAAAGACCGAGACGAGTTCATGCAAAAATGCCCAAGACGCCCACAGCTCCCTCGGATAAAGCTTTTTCGGCCGATATCGTGGTATAGGGGAAACTTAGATTTCATTTTTTTTTTTTTTTTTCATTCAGAAAATCACGTTCTTCCCATATCTTATATCACATTTTAGATTTCTTAACTTTTCCTTCATACCTCTTTAAAAGACCACGACGGGTCTGTGTTGGGGACGAAGGGAGGCGAGAGTGAAGGACAGGGACACCAAGGCAGGCGGACGGGGGGGGTGGGGGGGTTCTCGTTGCCCGGAGGCAACCACTGAGCTTCTTTCGGTCGGCGCTCATGCAAGGGAGAACCTTGGGCTAATCAGTCATCATATTACTTCTAGTCTAATTTGCTTATTCTTTATATGAGTAAAATGAGTAGACTTAATTACTGAATCCATTGTGATAATTCCTTACCGTTTCATTAACTGGAATCATATGTTTCATGAAGGAAGGAAAGAGAAAGAGATAAAAAAAAAAAAAAGAGGAAGAAAGATTACTTGCTTGACTAGAGTTGTATCCCAGATGTGGGTAGAATCAAGAACGTGTTTGCAAGATATATTCAGTACCCCAGTCGAGTTCCGCAATGTAACACCGCTCGGTCAGCATTCTCGGAAATTTCTTCACATTGAATCTCCTCTAAGCAAACCTTGAATATCTCGCCTTTTCATTATCAGGAGAGTGGTGAGGACATCCTGCTCCTGAAAATTATAACGGAATAGGAGACCTCTGGCTGAGCGAGATTTACAGATTTACATGATCGTCTCGCCAAAATATGGACACCTTAATGGTTAAGAGACTTTGAGACGGAGAGAAAGGGAAAGGGAAGAAAACAGAGTGACAGGCAGATAGTGAAAATGAGAGGTTGAGAGCCAATGAGAATAGGAGAGGAGAATGACAGAAAGAATTTAAAAAAAAAAACTAAGAAAAAAAAGATGAAGATATCATTGCGCTTTGTCTATACGAATGCAACACTTTTTCTTTCTCTTTCATTTGAACAAAAATGAAGTATACAAGAGGAAAGGGGGAAAAAATCGATATCCTCTTTAAGCGCAACAACAGACAAAGCAACCAAGCAAGAGAGAGTGAAAGGGTGGAAAAAAGAATAGGGAGCGAGGGAAAGATTCCGAGAAGAAGAACAACAAAGATCACAGAAACCAAACAACTTGCCATGTCAGGCATCAGGCATTCAGTTTTGTTCCGCACTAAATTCCGTCATTTGATATCGTGTGCTTGTATCTATGTTGGGTATTCATTGTACATCGAACTATGTTTTTTGCAAGGTTTTGCAGTCTGAATGACGGGATATTATAGCCTACAATACTCACATGATATATTTGCTCGTCTCCTGAAATTTTTGAATGGAAAACAGTGCCAAGAGTGCCAGACAATGCTATTTGTGTTTGTGAATGAATGCGTGAATAAGATATCAAACATGAGAATTATGTGAATTAAATAAAAAAAAAAATAGCAGTCCAATTACAATAAGGAGAGAAGTTATAAAAACACAACAGTAATAATAGCAATAGCAACTTGAATGATAATAGAAGGCTGATAAAGAAATAAGAATGAGAATCATGATATTTATGATGATGATGATGGTAGTAACAACAATGATAATGATAGTAATAATAACAATAATGATGATACGGATAATAATGATTATAGCAATGACGCTAAAGATAATGATGATATTAGTACTGATGATAGTGGCAATATTATCATTGGTAGCAATGATGAAAATCGTAATGATAATGATAATGATAACAATAATAATAACAGCAAAAGAACCAATCACAGTGGTAAAATAGATAATAATTGGATTACTATTACTACAGCGAAAAATACTTCTACCACAGATGATTATCAGCGTAATGGTAGTAATAATGATAATGATAATAGCAATAAGATTAATGATGAAGATAATAATGATAACAATAATAACAATGATAATAATAATAATAATAATAATAATAATATCAATAACAATATTCTTATCATTACTATTATAATTAATGATAACAGTAATAATGATAATGAGGATGATAATATATGTTTGTTATGTGTGTGTGTGTGTGTGTGTGTACATATATATATATATATATATATATATATATATATATATATATATATATATATATATATTACGTGTGTGTGTGTGTGTCTGTATGTGTATGTGTATATGTGTATTTGTGTACGCAGATACAAACACACACACACATGTGTGTATATATATATATATATATACGTACATATATATGTATACATGTGTGTGTGTGTGTGTGTGTGTGTGTGTGTGTGTGTGTGTGTGTGTGTGTGCGCACGCGTGTATGTATATGTGTGTGTGTGTATTATTGTGTATGTGTGTTTGAGAGCGTATGTAAATATGCACACACACACAGAATAATTAGCAATCCCCACTGTTCTTTCTCTTTCATTAGAAAAGAAAAAAAAAATCAAGCGTCACGCTCTCGTTCTTGTCAGACTTGCTTCTCAGCCTCGTTTATAAACATTCCTTTGAACGTCCTTCACTGCTCTCCATTGAACGCATCTTTCCGCTCTTCTGCGGCGTCCTTACACGTCGGCTTGGGCGTTCTTGTATGAGGCGTCTGCGCTGAACAATATGCAGGCGGGAACCTTCCACGAACGCTTTGTGGAAAGAGTGTGGTAACATGGCGGCGGTTATTGTTGTAAACATGATTTCACTTTTTATATGTGTCGGTGTGTTTAAGCGTGTGAAAGGAGGAAAGAGGTTAAATAGGAGAGGGAGAATAGATGAAATAGGGAGATAAAGAGAGAGCGAGCGCGAAAGAGTGAGATAGAGAGAGGGATAGGTAAATATATAAACACACACTCGCGCACAAACACGTATATATATAGTATATATATATATATATATATATATATATATATATATATATATAGAGAGAGAGAGAGAGAGAGAGAGAGAGAGAGAGAGAGAGAGAGAGAGAGAGCGAGAAAGAGAGAGAGAGAGAGAAAGAAAGACAGAGAAAGAAAGAGAGACAGAGAGAGAGCGAGAGCGAGGACCTACACAAAAGTTTACGAAACAAGCTATACTTGGGAAGAGGAAAGGAAAGTAGGAGAGGATAGATAGACAGTTAGATATATTTCCTAGAGAAAGCGGGAGGAGAAAACAAAGCATAGATATACGTAAGTACTAAATCTGCAAGTACTCCAAATTGTAAAAAGACAATAGAAAATGGGCGTCACTGTTCCGTCAGCCGAAGAGAAAACGAGGCTCGCTTGAGAACCAGTAGCATTAAAGCCTTTTCCGAGAATAATAGCATCGGGTAAATCTAGTTACTCAACTAAATGAAATTCATTGTACCGCTGCCGTCGCCAATAGTACTATGATTATAATCTTGGTGGTAGAAGCATCTCCCTTTTCCAACTCCTCCTTTTTCGCTTGAATGGAATGGAATTTTGGTGTAATTAAAGAAATAAGAATTCTATATATTAGGAAAGCTTATTCACATATACACACACATAACTTCTTACTCCATATAAAATCCGAGAGGAAGTTGTTATTCCTCTTATGAATCCTCTTTCGTACTTAGTTTGTTTTATACTATTGGATTAATGTCTTTTTCTACTATTGGATTAATGTTTTTTTTTTTTATATTGGATTAATTTTCTGTTGTGTTCTATTTTGAGTAAGAGACTTAGATAATGTAATCTCTCTCTCTCTCTCTCTATATATATATATATATATATATATATATATATATATATGATATATGTGTATATATATCATGAAAAGGAATGATGATTGGACTGTGATCAACTGTTGCATCCCATCTTGCAGATTCATATTTGCGATGTGGTCAGGAGCTGTCACGTAAGTAAAGTAAAACCCCCCAAGTGTTTTCTTTGCTCGCAGTTCCATCTCACTAGTATGATTAAACTTATATGTACACTCACACATATATATAAACATATATGTGTGTGTGTGTATGTATGTGTGTCCGTACGCGTGTGCGTGTGTACAAACCTGTGTGTGTCCATACGCTTGTTTGTTTGTGTGTGCGTGCGTACTTGTGTGTATGCGTTATGTACAGCACACATCAGATCTTGGGAAAATTGTGTTGTATTATATATATATATATATATTTTTTTTTCTAAGTATATATTCAAATGCATATTTTTATATCTGCATGTATGTATCGCTTTCATCTAAATATATATTTATGAGTCTTTTATTTACTCATCTGTGTATTGATATATTTGTTTATTCACCTTACCAGTGGTTTATTCATCTCTTCTGTCAACCAACATTGAACCCAAGCAGCTTTTGTATATTAAATAAATATTTTTTTTTATTTGTTTTATTTGCTTTCTTAAAATGAATACATAATATATATGAAGCCAAGTCGTGTGGGAATCGGTCGGCGCCCCCCCCCCCCCCCCCCGGCATCACGTCCCTCAGTGGCCGTAGCCCCCGCTGGCCTGGCCCCCGTAGCCGGAGGCGCCGCCCTTGGCCTTGGCCAGAGCCTTGGAGGCCGCCGCCTGCGCCTGGGCTGCTGCTGCCTGCGCTGACTGCAGCTCACTCAGGGCCAGCGACTGCTGCTGGTTCAGGGAGTTGGCCGCCTGCTGAGCCTGCCACGCCATGGCAGCCTGTGCCGACTGCACTGCCCGGGCTGCCTGCACAGCCTGCAGAGCCTGCGCGGCCACAGCCTGAGCTTCGGCCTTTGCGTGTCCCAGGGCACCGGCCAAGGCCACAGCCGTGTTGTACGTGTTCTCGGCAGACTGAGCGGCGCTGCTCACCTGGCTGGACAACGAAGACTCGGCGTAGGCTGCAGCCTGCGCTCCCTGTGCGGCCTGCGTAATCTGCGCAGCCTGGGCCTGTCCCTGAGCAGCTGCGGCTGAGGCAGACTGTGCCGCTGCGGAGGCTGTGGCCGCAGCCTGAGACGCAGCTTGAGACGCAGCGGCCTGAGACACGCCCTTCAGACCTGCGGCTGCGGCGCTGGCCTGAGCGGCAGCCTGGTTGGCGATGCTTGACGAGCTGGGGCCGTGATGGCCGCCCCCGCCGCCGCCGCCCACGATCAGGTAGCCTCCGCCGCCGCCGCCGTAGCCGCCAGCGCTGCTCACGCCGCCGCCGCCGCCGCCGTAGCCTCCTCCGCTGACGAAACCTCGCTTGGTCTGCCCATTTGAAATGAATGTTTGTAATACCGATATGGCAATCTACACTATGAAGAGAGAAGTTTGTTTCGCAGAATAATAGACTACAACTCAAACGGAAACTATACATACCCGATCCGCCTCAGCACTGGAAAGCGCCACACCTGAAAACAGACAGACAGTCATGTACTATGGGCTCATATTCAACAGAAAGGAGAGTAAAATGCAAGTCACCAACACAAGTCGTCACAGCCTCCCTCCCCTCCCTCCCCCGCCCGCCGAAGACCCACCCAGGCAGAGGCACATCACCGCCTTGTTCATCATGGCTGCTCACTCGACGTCGACTGTGGCGCTCCATCTCTCGACGCCCCTTTTATACCTTCTACAAAAAGGTGTTCTCTCGCATCTTTCGAAAACTAGATTTTTTTTTTTTTTTTTTTTTTTTTAGACTGACGTTCACAATATAACATTGGTCTTCCTTCATACCTGTTGGTTATGCATGACCTTTTATTTCCTCTTTCTTTCCCTCTCTCTTTCTCTCTCCCTCTCTCTCTTTCTTTCTCTTCCCCTAAAAGATTAAAATGTTTACATGTACTTCATAAGCAAAATCGTGTAATTCTGTCACTCATTTGCGAAAAATTGCATTCGCCTGTTTTACACAAATGCACACACCCATTTATCGATGTTCTTACATTTGTGATTGTGTAAAAGTATTCTGCCATTGGTAGAACAATAAAAAAATAACCATCTTTGTTATAATACGTAACAAGATACCCATAAGAATAAAATATCACACGACAAAGACAAACAATCATAGAGGGAAAGATAATCTTCCGTAAGCAAATCTAGAATGAAGAAATTTCACGCCTTTTCTAAATGGTTAACAGACCCTCAGATTTGGACTGAATAAGGCATGTTGGTTTTACTTGAGTGTGGAAGAAAGAGAAAGAGGGGGGAGGGGGGAGAGAGAAAAAAATAAGAAAAGAGAGAGGGAAGGAAAAGAAAAGAAAAAAGTGAAAATGAAAGTAAGAATGGGAGGGAGGGAGAGGGAAAGATGGTTCTTGTGTCTTCATATATACAACATTGAAAATTGATTGTGTTATCATTATTATCACCGTTATTATATTGTTAACATAAACATGACTTTCATGTTTGTTAATATGATGATCATTATCACCATTATCAATATGATTCTTTATAATCCTTTTTGCTTTTATTATCATTATAATTAATGTTTCAAAGTCACAATTTTTTTTTTTTTTTTTTAGTATTACTATATTTTCTGTTACCATTTTAATTTTCTATCTGTATTATTATTATCGTTATTATCATTACTTTTAATTGTTGTTTAAGCATTTTTCATTACTGTTGTTAATTTTATCATTGTTTTTACTATTATTATCATTATTCATTATCATTTCATTATCCTTATTTTCATTATTATTATCATTAAAGACCATTGTTACCTTGATTTTTTACAATAATAATCAATTATAATAACATTGCTAACTTTATTATAATTATCATTATTATTTCCATCGTTATTGTGTTTATCATCATTGTTATTATGACTAATAACATCATTAGTATTACTACTTTTATCATTATTAACATTTATTATCATTACCATTAATAACTTTATTATCATTATTATCATTATCATTATTATTATCATTTCATTATTCTATCATCATTATTATCATTGCTATCATCAACATGATCGCTGTAATGATTTGTTATCATGAATATTTTCTGTATAATTGTCTTTTAGATTATCATTATGTTTATCATATTATTATCATTATTGTTATCCTCATTGTTATTATCATTTCCATTAATCGTATCATTATTGTTATTATTTTTGTTATTATCATTATTTCTATCATTATTATAATTATTATCATTACTATTATCATTTTCATTGTGATCAACATCCAATACTTTTATCATTATGGTTATAGTTATTATTATTATGATTATTTTCTCTTTGATTATATTTTAGATTATCGTTATGAGTATCATCATTATCATTATCGAATTTTTCCTCATTATCATTACTATTCCCAACAACATCAGCATCAGCATTATCATCATGACCTCTTTTATCAGGGCAGCAGAATCATCTTGGGAATGAAAGAAGTTTTATATTGTGGACGAAGTTGTTTACGTATATTTATTTATACAATTCTCTATGAAAGTTGTGGCTTTAGTGCTTGTGTTACTCTTGCAAAATTTCCTTCGAAGCAAGCGACGTTGAAAGTGATCAGCGCCATGTTCCTAAGTGGCCGTTGCTCTTGGCCTGTTTTTTTGGGTTTTTTTTTTCGCTTATCTTCTGTTCCTCCTGTGCCTTCTCTTCCTCTTCCATTTTGACTCATTCCTTCTTTTCTTGTTACCCTTTCCCTGCTTTCCCCTTCAACGCTCCCCCCAATTTGTTTCAACCACAGCATCTAGAGTTCCAGGCTTTAACTAGGGATGGATATATTATTCCTCGAAACTGTGGAGGAAAAGGAGGGAAACGGGGAGGGAAATGAAAGAACAGAGAAAAAAGAGGGAATAATTGGAGGCGGAAAAGATTGGAGGAAGCATAATTGGAAGCGGAGAAGGGGCAAAAGGGAGGAGAAGAGGGAGGAAAACAAGAGAAAGTTCAGGAATAGCATGATGACTGGAAGAAAAAGAAAAGGAGATGGAAGAGAGTGGAGGATTGAAAAAAAAGGAAGTAGAAGGAAGGGGGAGTGAGGATGCAAAAGAAAAGGAGGAAAGACGGATACTAGTGGTTAATATCAAGTACGGAAATGATGCAAATTTATGCTGATTGATTGGAATTTGCAGGGTTATTTGAGAGCCAAGGAGAGTAAAGGGGGGGGGGGGGGTAGAAGTTTGAGGGTGAGGTGGATTCAAGAGCGAGGTCATATTCCTAATCTATTACTGGTTTCATCCATATCATTACGCCGATTAAGAGTATTATAAATCAACTCATTTCTCTCTCTCTCTGTATGTCCAGGTCGCATGTATAAACATCCTGCTACTACAAATACTACTTTTAAGATAGCATGTTCACCTCCGGGCTACCGAATGGCCTAATGGTAGGGGCTATAGACAGATGGATAGAAGGAGCAAGATACGGAACTAAAAATGAAACGTAGATTGGAAGAAGCAAGAGAGTGAAAAAAATGAAAGAATATGAAATTGAGAGAGAGAGAGAGAGAGAGAGAGAGAGAGAGAGAGAGAGAGAGAGAGAGAGAGAGAGAGAAAGAGGGAGAGAGAGTCGGACAGAGAGAAAGAGAGAGACAGAGAGCGTAAAAACCCAAAATCAATGGATTACAGTCAAAACGAATATTCTAATTTCGAGAAAGTGAATCAAACTGGCATTAATGGTCTCAAAGCCGTCCAAATCTCAATCACTAAAAGCATAGGCTATGGCAGATAATACACGACATGATGGAATTTGCAGCTTGTTGTAGGAGGAGGTAGAGGGAGTTGGAGACTGAAAGGGAGGGGGAGTTGACTTGACCCCACTCCCGACTTCCCTCCCTCTGGTAGAAATCGAAAGGGGAATTTATTACAGGAGACTACACGTTCCAACACCTGTACATGAATAAATGTATGCTTAAGCACATATATGTTAAGATTCGTATAAGCTGATTTATATGTGCGCATGTGTGAAGCGTAGTTTCGTTGCATCAGCATAAGTGCCGCGTTTACCGAGTGTCTGAATTCTCGCCAGGTGTATTCAGCCACATTCATATTCAGACGAACTCATCATTCAGGCCTAGCGTTGAAATTTCCCTCAGAGCTACATAAATACGTCTTTTTCCAACCGTGTGTGTGTGTCTGCATTACATACAGGGTGTCTCAAAAGCCATTATCTATTACAAGAAATAATTGGAATAATGAAAAGCACAGTGATACCCAAAGAAACTTTTGTACCACGGTTATATTACAAGTATATAAGATCAGGAATATTTTCAGTCGACACACTGGCACTGACATTCTGCTTAGGACCACTGTTGTTTTTTTTTCTTTTTCTTTTCCATACCTATTTAATGCAAATGAAGACGGAGAACGAATATTTGTAGTAATATCGAAAATAAAAGGCATATCATGCGAACAAATTACAAACAAATCTGAAAGAAAACTTCATAAAAAGTACCAACAGAGTATTTCGTAAGTTAATGAAATCTTCCAGGACTGGATTGGCCGAGGCGGATTACGGTTATAGGCAGCCCGCTCCCCCTATTTAACACCCTTAGATTTTTATGCTTGGGGTTTCATTAAGTCTCAGGTGTACACTGAGGATAATTAGGGATGTTACTGAACTTAAAAATCTCATTACTGATGCAGTTCCAAAAATAACCACAAATGCTGGATATGTTTTTCTTGAAGCATCCTATCGGTTTGAGATATTTAGAGACACTGATAGTCGCCATGTGGACCATTCATTGTTTGCACTATATACTTTGAATTCAACTTTTCCTCAAATCAAAACCTGTTTTTCATAATTCCTATTAGTTCGTGCAATATATAGTAAGTTTTGAGACACTTTGTATATTTACGAAAAAAACTTTTAAAAATTGTCTCATTCTTTTTTAAATCAAATTAGCAATACGATCTCCAGCGAATGAGTCAAAAACCAGTCGAACCTTCATTGAAAGTATAATCTTCATCTAAATTAGATTCCACCAAGTCTTGACAAGGGGTAAGAGGTTGTGTATGTGTGTGTGCCCTTGTTTATATGTGCGTGTCTGGATGTGTATGTGTGCATGTGTGTGTACCTGTGTATGTGTGTGCGCATGTGTTTGTATCCATACTCACAGCTCAGTCAAACAATCCTTCCAAATTACCAAAGTCGCCCCCCCCCCCCAAAAAAAAAAAAAAGGGGCGATCGAATTTCGCCTCTATGTTCCAAGAGAATGAACAAGCCAGCAGAAGGCGTATAAAAGACCCGTCGACCGGCAGCACAACACAGTCGACATCGAGTCTTCAGAAAATATGTACAACAAGGCGATTTTGTGCCTCTGCCTGGGTGAGAGATTTGTCGGGGTAATGGTGAAAGATGATGAGTGATGATGAGGGTGATGATGAGGATGATAAGGATGAGGGTGAGGATAATGAGAATGATGAGTGATTTTGATGAGAATGAGGGTGATGAATGACGATGATGAATGATGATGAGGATAAGGGTGATGATAATGATGGGGATGATGATGAGGAGGACGATGATGAATGGTGATGAGGTATTTGTGGTATTTGTGATGAAATTTACAATGATGAGAAATATTTTTTATTGCGATGATCTTTACGTTAATGCTGCTCCTTCCGAATGATGTAATGGTGAGCTTTATGATGAAGAATGATAGTCTTTACGACGATAAGGATCTTTTCGATGATATTTATGAAAGTTATCTCCACGAAGATGATTATGACAAAAATAATTATCTTTATTATTATTAAAAATAATGATCATTATTACAGTGATAATATTGTTTTACGATCGTAAAATAGTATGGATTACCTCTTAATTGTTTACTGCCTCTATGAAATTCCTAAGATAATGATTTATGTTCATCACAGGTGTGGCCTTGGCCGGTGCAGATTTGGACCGTGTAAGTAAAATATTTATTTTTATTTTCTAGTCCCCTCTCTTTCTTTCTCAGTCCTTCTTTCTTTCTCTTACTTTCGTTATCTTGCCAGAATGAAATTAGTAGATGAATTACAATACTGTATACAGTATCTTGACTGTGAGAATCGCATATTTTAATCCCCAGACCAAGCGAGGTTTCGTCAGCGGAGGAGGCTATGGCGTGAGCAGCGCTGGCGGCTACGGCGGCGGCGGCGGCGGCGGAGGCTACCTGATCGTGGGCGGCGGCGGCGGCGGGAGCGGCCATCACGGCCCCAGCTCGTCAAGCATCGCCAACCAGGCTGCCGCTCAGGCCAGCGCCGCAGCCGCAGGTCTCAAGGGCGTGTCTCAGGCCGCTGCGTCTCAAGCCGCGTCTCAGGCTGCGGCCACAGCCTCCGCAGCGGCACAGTCTGCCTCAGCCGCAGCTGCTCAGGGACAGGCCCAGGCTGCGCAGATCACGCAGGCCGCGCAGGGAGCGCAGGCTGCAGCCTACGCCGAGTCTTCGTTGTCCAGCCAGGTGAGCAGCGCCGCTCAGTCTGCCGAAAACACGTACAACACGGCTGTGGCCTTGGCCGGTGCCCTGGGACACGCAAAGGCCGAAGCTCAGGCTGTGGCCGCGCAGGCCCTGCAGGCTGTGCAGGCAGCCCGGGCAGTGCAGTCGGCACAGGCTGCCATGGCGTGGCAGGCTCAGCAGGCGGCCAACTCCCTGAACCAGCAGCAGTCGCTGGCCCTGAGTGAGCTGCAGTCAGCGCAGGCAGCAGCAGCACAGGCGCAGGCGGCGGCCTCCAAGGCTCTGGCCAAGGCCAAGGGCGGCGCCTCCGGCTACGGGGGCCAGGCCGGCGGGGGCTACGGCCACTGAGGGACGTGATGCCTGAGGGGGGGGGGGGGGCGCCGACCGATTTCCACACGACTTGGCTTCATATGTATTATGTATTTATTTTAAGAAAGCAAAAATATAAACGAAATTAAATAACTGCATTTTTATTACATAGTTACTTGTCACTAAAATTACTTGCCAGAAGAGAGAATAGTCAATTAATCAGATAAATTATTAACTACTAATTTTCTTAAATCTAATAAGGTAAATAATTAACTAAACATTTTATTTCCAGTTTAATGCATGTATGAGTGTGCATACACAACCACACACACACACAGACACACACACACCCACATCTATATGTATATGTATGTTTGTTTATTACATATGTGTGTATATATATCCATATATATATATATATATATAAAGTAAAACACTCTTTTGAATAGAAAATAATAAATCTGGCTATGAATACCCAACCATAGATTGCAGGACGACTAAATAAAGGCCTTCCTCGAGCTTCGGATTCTTGCTCTCACACCTTATTCATCTCAAAGGGAGACGGCGGTCTTATCATTATGAAGTGATTTGCACGACCCTAAAGAAAGTGCATTATTTTTGTATAATTATTTAGAAGTGGGACTGTAAAAGGATTAAAGATTTGTAATATTTTTAGAAAATCGTTTTTTGGTTTTTGTTTTTGTGAATGTGGTGAATAGTGTTAATATTTTTAGAGATAGTTGTTGTTGTTTTTGGTGAATGTGATGAATGGTGTTTGTGGTGAATGAGCCGGTTCGATTATTTTTGAAGGATATTATGATACCGCCAGGCAATAGCGTCCAGTTTTAGACCCAGTAAGAGAGTCTCTATCAAAATACTATGAGGACTCGAGGAAAGAGATCGCCCTTTATGAAATAATGCGAGAGTGCGAGAAACGATGAGAATGACAGAATAGTTCTCCTTCGAATTCTGTCATGCTCAATATGGCGGAATCGGTACAATAAAAAATGTGTTTTGTTTACTTTCTGAAGGTCGGTAATTTAAGCCTCTGTTGCACCCACAAGACATCGATAATTTCACACGGGGAAGAAAGTAGAGTAAGTGAATAAGGAAATTAGGAAGAATAGATGTGATTAGATGTGGAATATGTGATTTGTTTAGAAATGGGAATAATAAAGTTAAAGGAAAATGTTAGATTCTCAAAGAGAGGGGTCACTAGCACTTTTTTCCTGGTGAACAGTTATTTTTTTTTTGTTTTTTGTTTTTTTGTAGACAAATGACAGTAAGTAACGTTAAATCGAACAGAATCGTGGAGGCAAAGCATACAAAACGTAATATTATTTATTATGATTCATATCTGTTATTGTTACATAAATATTTGTTCATCAATAGTGTTTAATGATGAAAATAACGAAAAACAACCTGTCCAAGTCAGACGCACGTGTTGATGAGCTACTGGCTACCTATCAGCTATATGTTATTATGATTCATAACACTGGTGGTCCTGATACGCGCTGTCGGCAAATGAGTTTTTTATGCTCGCGTGATGGCCGGACTAGGATGTATTATTTCGACACGCGTGTGTGTATTCCCGCCTCTCTCTCTCTCTCTCTCTCTCTCTCTCTCTCTCTCTCTCTCTCTCTCTCTCTCTCTCTCTCTCTCTCTCTCTCACTCTCTCTCTCTCTCTTTCTCCCTATTTCATCTCTCCTCCCCTCTCCTTCTCAACCATTCATTCCTTTCGCACGCTTAAACACACCCACACCTATAAAAAGTGAAATCAGCGCCTCGCTGCGTGGCGAAAAAACGCAGGGATGGATTTTCGTGCAAAAATAACAAAAACTTGAAACTGAGAAGGATATAATATGCGATATCTATTTAACGCCGTAGGCATGAGATAGAGTGTATGAACGTGAAATATATCGATGCTCATGTTATAGACAAACATTTAGAGTCGGACGATTGGTCTGAGATGCACATGAACCCCCCCACCCACCCACCCAACAATCACCCCCCAGACACCTGACCCCCCACCAGGCAACTCCAACCCCTCCCTCCCCTCCCCTCCCCAACCCGCCCAAAGGTAAAATAAAGAAATTGCCACCATGAATGTAGATGGAGAAATAACTACTGCTGACGTAACGATGTAGCGCAATTAGATGGATGTAATAGTGATGCGCGGGATCTCAAGTTTCGGATGCGGATGAGAATTTTGAATTTTGGTAAACTGCGGATGCGGATGGAGACCCAGTACTCAAAAATGTTTATATTTGCGCATCTCACATGTTGATATCAGTGTGGATTCGAATTCAGACTGTCATGTACGGAAAATTAAACAAAACAAAGAGTTGACTATCCTCTTTAATTCACACTGAAATTATATGCAATGGTCTTTGTTTCTTACATAAACTATATATAGCCTATATATTTGTTTAACATATGTGTTCCACAAACTAGTTAATATAATATAATGAATTTAATATAACAACATAATAAATGATAAAGTAATTAAAGTTAATAATATAATGAATTACAATTAGAAGGGTTTGACGCCTGATAAAATACCATAACGCTATAAACCAGAATAGCTTACGTACGAGAGCGCTTCATAACGTTGCCTATTCGTCCATTCGCTGCATATGGTGAAGTTCATATCCGGGTGCATTTCTCACTGTGTGCTGTACAAAAGACCACCAGGGAAGGTCTGTTGTTCCCTGGGGATATAGTACAACAGAATGACTTGCACTCTGACACAGAGAGGGGATGAGAAATAAAAGAGAGAAAGAGACAGGAGCGGGAGATAAAACAAGAGAAAGGCAAAGATAAGTATGGGTGAGAGAGAAGAGAGGATGAGCGATAAAAAGAGAGAAAGAGAGAGAGAGAAATGAAGAGGGAAAGAGAAAGAGAGAGAGAGAAGGAGGAAGAGAAAGAGAGAAGAGAGTTAAGACAAAGCATGGGTAAGAGAAAAGAAGTAGAGAGATAAGAGGGGAGAGAAAACAAAGACAGAACGAGAAACAGAGAGACGAAAGGAGATAGAGAGAAGAGAAGAGGGAAAAGATAGAGAACAAATATAAAGCAAGAGACAGAGCATGGTTGAGAAAGAAGAGACGAGAATGGTTACAAAGAGAGGGAGAAAAGAAGAAAGGCACAAAAAAAAAGAGTAAAGATAAATTATCCGCATATCCGCATTCCTTATTGAAAACAGCAGATGCGATATTAGTGTGCACGTCAATAGACAAAGAACGAAAGAGAAGAGAAAAAGAGGTAGATTAAACCTACGAAAGAAAATAGATGTAAAGAGGTAATGATAATGAAAAATAGAAGAGAGATATGTATAACAAATAAGTAAATAACAGGTGAAAAAAACAATCTAGCAGGGGAAAAAGTGGGAAAAGAATTGAAGGAAGAGAAAGAGAAAAGAGCAAAGATGATGCAAATAAAAGGAAAATTACGTAACTAAAAAAAAAAGAAAAAAAAACAGTAAAACAGGATATGTGCTCAAGAGATGACAAATGTAAGACAATTACTTAAGAATTATATTGCGTACAGTATTTATCTGCAATTATAGATATCAGGCGTCAAAACGTATGCGCTAATTAAGAAGACCTATTATCATTACTTTTATAGATGCTATTATCAGTCATTTATTGTTCCAGTGTTATCATATTCCCTTTTCGAAAATAAACCATCGCTTTTAAACTCTGTGTTGATTGCGATGCGAATACAGAAAATTTATTCCAAGTATAATTTATAGAAACTTATTTACATTATATTTATTCTTTCTCTTCCTTTCCAACTATTGCCGGATTTCTCTAAAGAAAAAAATTCAGTAATAGACTGAGCTTCTTAAAAAATATTTCCATTTCGCAGATGATATCCAGAAGGAAAGCTGTGATAAAGGGTTGATTCAGCCATTTCCTGCAACTTATCTTGAAAAAAAACAATAACAAAAAAACTATACATGAACTTTCCATGAAAACGGGAGAGGATACACAGTCGCGTGTGGATGTTGAAGATAGTTAAGAAACGGGATACATATCATAGCGTGTTATTGTAAAGGTTGGTCAGCGAAGTAATATTACGTTACATACTGTATGAAAATGAATTCTGAAACTGAGACGGCAATCCGAGGCTACACTGTGTATAAATGTACCTATAAATCTATACATACACACACACATATGTATGTGTATATGTGTGTGTGTGTTTGTGTGTGTGTGTGTGTGTATGTGTATGTGTGTATGGATATTGATTATTCCAATGCATTTAGCTATGGGATTGTGTGAAATATTTCTTCACTAGTACTCTCTGTTCTTCCACATACGAACACTGATTTGAAAAGATCTAAACGCATGAATTCTGAGAGATAACGTTTAAGGTGGATAGCAACGATAACATTCTTTTTTTGAAAGGGCTGATTAATAAACCACCAAAAGACATATAATTAAGGAATAATGACTCATCTAAGAAAGGAGAGTGAGGGTGGAGAGAGTGACAGGGTGAGAGTGAATCCGGAGAACTCAGAGTTCAAAAGACCATTCAAAATGGGGGGAGAAATCCGAAAGATCATTCGTGACGTCATCCTGGAGGACCAAACCGCATCCAAGAATTGCCCCCCCCCCCCCCAAAAAAAAAAAAAAAAAAACTCTTTCGCCCACTGGAAAGAACCCGAGAGAAATCGCCTTTTAGTAAAAGGTATAAAAGGGGCGTCGAGAGATGGAGCGCCACAGTCGACGTCGAGTGAGCAGCCATGATGAACAAGGCGGTGATGTGCCTCTGCCTGGGTGGGTCTTCGGCGGGCGGGGGAGGGAGGGGAGGGGGGCTGTGGCGACTTGTGTTGGTGACTTGCATTTTACTCTCCTTTCTGTTGAATATGAGCCCATAGTACATGACTGTCTGTCTGTTTTCAGGTGTGGCGCTTTCCAGTGCTGAGGCGGATCGGGTATGTATAGTTTCCGTTTGAGTTGTAGTCTATTATTCTGCGAAACAGACGTCTCTCTTCATAGTGTAGATTGCCATATCGGTATTACAAGCATTCGTTTCAAATGGGCAGACCAAGCGAGGTTTCGTCAGCGGCGGTGGCCACGGCGTGAGCAGCGCTGGCGGCTACGGCGGCGGCGGAGGCTACCTGATCGTGGGCGGCGGCGGCGGGGGCGGCCATCACGGCCCCAGCTCGTCAAGCATCGCCAACCAGGCTGCCGCTCAGGCCAGCGCCGCAGCCGCAGGTCTGAAGGGCGTGTCTCAGGCCGCTGCGTCTCAAGCCGCGTCTCAGGCTGCGGCCACAGCCTCCGCAGCGGCACAGTCTGCCTCAGCCGCAGCTGCTCAGGGACAGGCCCAGGCTGCGCAGATCACGCAGGCCGCGCAGGGAGCGCAGGCTGCAGCCTACGCCGAGTCTTCGTTGTCCAGCCAGGTGAGCAGCGCCGCTCAGTCTGCCGAAAACACGTACAACACGGCTGTGGCCTTGGCCGGTGCCCTGGGACACGCCCAGGCCGAAGCTCAGGCTGTGGCCGCGCAGGCCCTGCAGGCTGTGCAGGCAGCCCGGGCAGTGCAGTCGGCACAGGCTGCCATGGCGTGGCAGGCTCAGCAGGCGGCCAACTCCCTGAACCAGCAGCAGTCGCTGGCCCTGAGTGAGCTGCAGTCAGCGCAGGCAGCAGCAGCCCAGGCGCAGGCGGCGGCCTCCAAGGCTCTGGCCAAGGCCAAGGGCGGCGCCTCCGGCTACGGGGGCCAGGCCAGCGGGGGCTACGGCCACTGAATATATTACTTACAAGGATGCTGTGTCTATGACGAATCTGCATGAAGCGAACTATTCTGTGAAGTAACTGGTTATTTTTACGAAATAAATATTTAATAAGAAATCCTAGTTTTCGTGTCTACAAGGATTGCCTTGGCATTGTAGTTTAGTAATTCCTATATTACATTTTACTTCACTTAATCATAAATCATAATTTCAATAGCTGTTGATCCTGAGGCCCATGTAATACCCTCACAGATAATGTATGGGTACCTATCCCTCTCTCTCTCTCATATATATATATATATATATATGTGTGTGTGTGTGTGTGTATGTGTGTACATATGCATATAGTGGACAGATAAGTATATAGATAGACAGATAAATGTAGAAAAGGTATGACTGAGAATGAACATCTTCAAAATACAAGAGATGTACTTGACCGGTTTCGATTATATCTTCGTCAGAAATACTTGCATACATATACATGTGTATGTGCATATGTAAGTGTACATGCACACACACACACACACACATATATATATATATATATATATATGAATTTTCTTTATATAGTAGCAACATTACAAAATTCATAAATAAAACGACTCAACCAAACATAATATTAAAATCAGCTTATTGCATTGGACATCATTCATCAGGGAACGCAGTGATGTGCCTTGTGTTGTGTGCTTTACACTCCTCCGGCGGTAAATACACTCAAAAGCCCTTAAGAGGATTCAGAACTAGATCGAAATATAAGTTTTTTTTTTCATACTTAAAGCCTGTTATCAATAAGTACAGACAGAAAGTTGATATAACTGTGTACATATAGAAGTACAAAGATGTTCATGACAAGATGTCTGCGTAGTGTAGTTAAGTATTCGTTGTTGTTTGAATAATTAATCTATAGTTGTATCTTGTAATTGTAACTTATGATCGTCCATATCCATACCTTTAATTTCAGTACTATCATCATGCCTGTTACCATGATGGTCATTTTCAAAACTATATTTGCAGTGATACAACAATATCATCATTATAGTTATTGGTGGTATTGTTACTGCGACGCAATTTTGCATCACTGTTACCACTGTTGTTATATATATACATATATATGTTATATTATATACATATATATACTGTATATATATATATATACATATTCACTCTCTCTTTGTTTATATATATATATATATATATATATGTATATTTATATATATGTGTTATATACACATATATACTATATGTATGTATATATATATATATATATATATATATATATATATATTTTATATACACTCTTGCTCTCTCTTTTATATATATATATAGATATATATACATATATATACATATATATCCATATATATACATATGTATATGTGTGTGTGTGTATGTGTGTGTGTGTGTGTGTGTGCATATATATATATGCATATATGTATCTATCTATCTCTCTCTATATATATATATATGAGTGTTTGTGTGTGTGTGTGTGTGTGTGTGTTTGCGTGTGTATGTGTGTGTGTGTGTGTGTATGCGTGTATGTGTTTCTGTGTATGTGTGCGTGTGTGTGTGTATGTGTGTGTGTGTGTGTCTGTGTGTGTGCGTGTGGGTATGTGTGTGTATATATATATACATATATATATGTATGTATGTATGTATAGATATACATGCTTATATATAAATATAAATATATATATATAAAACAATGTTGTTACCATTATTATTATTATTATAATTGTCGTTATTCTTAAATATTAATGATAGTGATAATGATAATAATTATGATAATAATGATAATGATAATAGTAATAATAGTGATAATTATAATGATGATGATGGTGATGAAAATGATAATAATAATTCTAATAACAATGGTAGTAATAATAATGATATCAACAATAATAATTTTGATAATGATAATTATAGTAACAATGATGATGGAGGTGATGATGAGGATAATGAAAATGATAATAATAATAATAATATTATTATCATTATTATTTTTACTATTATTACTATCACTGTAATTATTATTATTGCAGTCATCAGTATCATATGTATTATTACTATTATTATTATTATTATTATTATTATCACTATTATTATCATCATAATTATTATACTATTTTGTATTATCATTATCATTTTTGTCGTACCATTATAATTATCATCATCATTTTTATCATAATCATCATTCCCATTATCATTATTATTGTTACAAATACAATCATCATTATCTATATCATTATCATTATTATTATAATCCCCTTCTTTCTTCTTTATTAT
>NC_061831.1:13710091-13720091 GCF_019202785.1 Penaeus chinensis
GATGATGATGATGATGATGATGATGATGATGATGATGATGATGATGATGATGATGATGATGATGATGATGATGATGATGATGATGATGATGATGATGATGATGATGATGATGATGATGATGATGATGATGATGATGATGATGATGATGATGATGATGATGATGATGATGATGATGATGATGATGATGATGATGATGATGATGATGATGATGATGATGATGATGATGATGATGATGATGATGATGATGATGATGATGATGATGATGATGATGATGATGATGATGATGATGATGATGATGATGATGATGATGATGATGATGATGATGATGATGATGATGATGATGATGATGATGATGATGATGATGATGATGATGATGATGATGATGATGATGATGATGATGATGATGATGATGATGATGATGATGATGATGATGATGATGATGATGATGATGATGATGATGATGATGATGATGATGATGATGATGATGATGATGATGATGATGATGATGATGATGATGATGATGATGATGATGATGATGATGATGATGATGATGATGATGATGATGATGATGATGATGATGATGATGATGATGATGATGATGATGATGATGATGATGATGATGATGATGATGATGATGATGATGATGATGATGATGATGATGATGATGATGATGATGATGATGATGATGATGATGATGATGATGATGATGATGATGATGATGATGATGATGATGATGATGATGATGATGATGATGATGATGATGATGATGATGATGATGATGATGATGATGATGATGATGATGATGATGATGATGATGATGATGATGATGATGATGATGATGATGATGATGATGATGATGATGATGATGATGATGATGATGATGATGATGATGATGATGATGATGATGATGATGATGATGATGATGATGATGATGATGATGATGATGATGATGATGATGATGATGATGATGATGATGATGATGATGATGATGATGATGATGATGATGATGATGATGATGATGATGATGATGATGATGATGATGATGATGATGATGATGATGATGATGATGATGATGATGATGATGATGATGATGATGATGATGATGATGATGATGATGATGATGATGATGATGATGATGATGATGATGATGATGATGATGATGATGATGATGATGATGATGATGATGATGATGATGATGATGATGATGATGATGATGATGATGATGATGATGATGATGATGATGATGATGATGATGATGATGATGATGATGATGATGATGATGATGATGATGATGATGATGATGATGATGATGATGATGATGATGATGATGATGATGATGATGATGATGATGATGATGATGATGATGATGATGATGATGATGATGATGATGATGATGATGATGATGATGATGATGATGATGATGATGATGATGATGATGATGATGATGATGATGATGATGATGATGATGATGATGATGATGATGATGATGATGATGATGATGATGATGATGATGATGATGATGATGATAGTAATAATACTAAGATAATGATACTACTAATAATAATGCAAATACTATTAATGATAATGATAATGATAATAATAGTAATAATGACACTAATAATATAATTGATAATAATAATAATGATAATGATACTACTACTACTACGACTATTATTATTACAACTACTACTACTAATAGTAATAATTACAATAATGATAATAATAATAATGAAATTTATCATAATTTGAATGCTGATGATCATAATAATAATGATAATAATAATAATTGTTATCATTATCATTATGATAATGATAATGGAAACAATAACTTATGTAGATAATGTTAACAGCGATTAAATTCTCATTGCTATCATCTTATCTACATCGTTATTATCATTACTCTTTCAAACTACCATTGTTATTGTTGCTTTACTACAGTTTCGAATCTTATAACACTATTTAATACTTACCACTACAGGGTTAGCGGCAGCAACCAACTCTACTGAAGCTCAGAGGGCAAGTATATCGAAATTCCGTGAATATGATCTGCAAATTTGGAACATATAAGATTACTTTACACTTTGGATTTTTACATTTTATTTATTCATATAGATCGGCATTTAAGAGAATCCCAATGTTTTATCTTCTTTTAGGAAAAGAGAGGCTCCTTTGGCGGCAGTGGGCACGGCGCAGGGGGCGGGTACCTGGTCGTGGGCGCCGGCACCGGAGGCCAGCTCTCTAAAGGCGTCTCACAGGCAGCCAACCAGGCCGCGGCGGAGGCCACTGCTGCCGCTGCGGGACTGAAAACTGTTGCTACAGCTGCGGCTTCAGCTGCGGCGGGAGAGGCGGCCGAGGCAGCATCAGCGGCCTCACAGGTGGCTCAACAGGCAGCAGACCAGCAGAAAGCTGACGTGGCTCAGCTTACCCAAGCTCTCCAGGGGGCCCAGGCGGCCTTCTTCTCGGAGTCTTCCCTGGCGGGCAAAGCCGCAATCGCAACTACGTCGGCGGAGAACGTGTACTCGCAGGCCCTCTCCTTGATCCGCCAGCTGGAAGCGGCCCACGCGGAGGTCCAGGCAGTCACTGCACAAGCGGAGCAGGCTCTCCAAGCCGCGCAGGCCGTGCAGATGTCACAGAACGCTATGGCTTGGCAGGCTGTGCAGATTTCCAACAGCCTCAACTTTCAGCAGCAACTTGCGATCAGCGATCTGAGCGGGGCGGTCGCAGCCGCTGCCCGAGCCGAAGCTGCGGCCGCCGCCGCCATGGCCAAGGCGAAGGGTTACGGCGGGCACGGTGGCCAGGGAACCTATGGCCATTCGGGCGGCCAGACAGGTTATGGGTCCGGCAGTGTGGGCGGGGGCTTCGTCGGCTACGGCGGGCTTGACCAGAATGCTGCAACTTCAACAGGTGACTACGGCAGCGCCAGCCAATCGAGCCTCAGCTACGGCAACGTCCAAACAAGTCTCGGCAGCGAAGGACAAGACGCGCTGATTAGCTACGGAAGCGATGGGCAGAGCAGCCATGACAGCCACGGGAAGGGCGACCAAAATATCCAAATTAGTTACACCGACGGTAATCAACATGGTTTCGATGATCAGGTCACTTATACCAACGGTGATCAAATAATCCAGAATAACGGTGGCCAAACCATTCAATCAGGTCATGGTCAAAATAATGAGGGTCATGTAATATACAGCGATGATGTCCAGATTAATGGTGGCCAAACTATCTATGAGAATGGTCAAAATGATCAAAATGATTATGTAAACAATGACCACCATCATTCGGGGGGCATTGTCCAAAACAATGGAGACCAAATCATCTACGACAATGGCCAAAATAGTCAAATCAACTTTGGTAACGATGGACACATTAATGATGGCCAAATTATCAGTAATGACAATGCACAAAATGGTCACATCAGTTACGAAAGCAATGGCCATTCAAACTTTGACAACAATGGTCAAAATAATGTCCAATTTAACTACGACAACAGTGACCACAACAGCCAAATCAGTTATAACGACGGCGCCCAAATTAATGTTGGCCAGATCATCCACAACCAAAATGACCACAGAAATTCCGGTCTCAATGGCCACGTCGGTTTTGGCCAAAATAATGATGGTCAGTTTGGTTACAACAACAATGGCCAAAATATAAATAGCCAGTCTACCTACGACAACAGTGGCTTAAATAATAACCAATTTAGTCACGGCAACGTTGGCCAAAGTATCGGTATGTCACATGGCAACGATGGCATAAATGGTCAATATGTCTAAACTATTTGGCGTTTATATGGGATAAATTCCCTCATTTGTTAATCTCAATGGGATAATAAAAAATCATAAGACTTGTTGTAATGTGTTAATCAATACCATTCCAATGCAATCCTCTCTCTCTCTCTCACTCTCTCTCTCTCTCTCACTCCCTCTCTCTCTCACTCCCTCTCTCTCTCTCACTCTCTCTCTCTCTCTCTCTCTCTCTCTCTCTCTCTCTCTCTCTCTCTCTCTCTCTCTCTCTCTCTCTCTCTCTCTCTCACTCCCCCTCTCTCTCACTCCCTCTCTCTCTCACTCCCTTTCTCTCTCACTCCCTCTCTCTCTCTCTCTCTCTCTCTCTCTCTCTCTCTCTCTCTCTCTCTCTCTCTCTCTCCCTCTCTCTCTCTCTCCCTCCCCCCCCCTCTCTCTCTCTCTCTCTCTCTCTCTCTCTCTCTCTCTCTCTCTCTCTCTCTCTCTCTCTCTCTCTCTCTCTCTCTCTCTCTCTCCTCTCTCTCTCTCTCTGTCTCTCTCTCTCTCTCTCTCTCTCTCTCTCTCTCTCTCTCTCTCTCTCTCTCTCTCTCTCTCTCTCTCTCTCTCTCTCACACACACACACACATACGCCTGCGCGCACGCACTGCCCTTCCCCCTCTTTTTATCTGATGTGCTGTGTATCTCCTCTCTCTCTATTGCTTCCCTTCTACTCCACTTCTCTAGTACAGAACATATATATATCTAAATGGTTATATACTTTCATATACATAATCTTCTGCAAATATAGCACATGGAAAAAATATATATATATATATATAAATATATATATGTTAAGGACATAAAATAATGAATGTTTATGCTGTCAAAATGTTCAGACTTTTCATTACTTGTCTAGGATATACCAGGGTAAGGTTTTAGATGACTGAATCTTCACGCAGTTTAATATGGATGAAAACTATTATTCGACGAGTCCGCCGTCAGGATTAGTAATAATAATCCATGTTTCTGTTGCTATTTTCTTTGAAAAGGTAAAACAGACAAACAAACACTTACCAGAACTTCATATGTCAACAACAAGTGTGGATAAGAAGAAGAAGAAGAAGAAGAAGAGAGAGAGAGAGGGGTGGGGGGAGAAGGAGAGGGAGAAGGAGGGAGAGAAAGAGAGAGAGAGCGGGGAGAGAGAGAGAGAGGGGGGGGAAGAGAGAGAGAGAGAGAGAGAGAGAGAGAGGGGAAGAAATAGAGAGAAAAAGAGAGAGGGAGAGGGAGAGGGAAATAGAGAGAAAGAGAGAGAGGGGGGGGGGAGAAGAGAGAGAGAGAGAGAGAGAGAGAGAGAGAGAGAGAGAGAGAGAGGGAGAGAGAGAGAGAGAGAGAGAGAGAGAGAGAGAGAGAGAGAGAGAGAGAGAGAGAGAGAGAGAGAGAGAGAGAGAGAGAATGAGAGAGAGAGAGAGAGAGAGAGAGGGGGGGGTGACACAGGGATTAGAAGGCTTATGGATGGAAGAAAGAGAAGAGAGAGAGAGGGGGGAGGGAGGGAGAGAGGGAGGAGGGAAAAGAAGAGAGATAAAGGAGTGAGATAAAGAAAAAGAGGAAGGAGAGATAGAGAGAGAGCGAGATAGATAGATAGATAGAAAGAGAGAGAGAGAGAGAGAGAGAGAGAGAGAGAGAGAGAGAGAGAGAGAGAGAGAGAGATGGGGGGAGGAGTAAGAGAAAGAAAAAGAGGAGATAGACAGAGAGAGAGAGAGAGAGAGAGAGAGAGAGAGAGAGAGAGAGAGAGAGAGAGAGAGAGAGAGAGAGAGAGAGAGAGAGAGAGAGAGAGAGAGATGGGGAGAGAGAGAGAGAGAGAGAGAGAGAGAGAGAGAGAGAGAGAGAGAGAGAGAGAGAGAGAGAGAGAGAGAGAGAGAGAGAGAGAGAGAGAGAGAGAGAGAGATGGGTGGGGGGAGTGAGAGAAAGAAAAAGAGAGAGAGAGAGAGTGAATAAATGAAAGAATAGGAAACTGAGAGAGAGAGAGAGAGAGAGAGAGAGAGAGAGAGAGAGAGAGAGAGAGAGAGAGAGAGAGAGAGAGAGAGAGAGAGAGAGAGAGAGAGATGGGGGGGGGGGGAGAGAAAGGAAAAGAGGAAAGTGAGAGAGAGAGAGAGAGAGAGAGAGAGAGAGAGAGAGAGAGAGAGAGAGAGAGAGAGAGAGAGAGAGAGAGAGAGAGAGAGAACGGGATGAGAGAAGCAGATAAAATTGGGAAGACGAAAGAAATAGAGAAATGCGTATATACCGTTGTTATTCGTCTTTATTAAGATTTCCCTAAAAAAAAAGAGAGAAAATACAATAGATTATACTTCAAATACTCTTCCTATCCACTTTCCCTTAAAATATGCAGGATATCAAGTACACCATTTACACATGCCAATTATTGTGACGTCACCGCGGATTAGTCATGCGCAGACACGAACGTATCTTGTGATTCGATATTTTGTCCGTTTCTTTGATCTCTGACTTTAGTACATCATTATTTCCTATTTACGAAAACTCTTATATTTCCTAAACTGAAAAAAATACGGATACTATAAAATAAATTATTCAATTTAATGGACTCACTATTCATGTGATAACAGACGCAAACATGATGTAAAAGTTGATATTAAAACATCCTTAGTATTTCGAACTCATTCGGCTCTGAGATGTAAACAAGTATGGCATCGGCAGCCAGTGGTAATGCAAATGTTTTATTTACTTTTTGCTATATTTTCTTTTTGTTTCTTGTTATTTTTTCAAAGTTTGGATTAGGCGATAGATAATACAGAGTGGTGGTTTTAGAATTTGAGATTTCACTCTACTGATAAAACCTTTCTAATGTTAGAGAGGGAATTGTAAGCGATATGGTGATTGTTACCGAGTTGCATGAGAGAAGAAAATGTGTTTAAGGTAGTATTCAGTGTAATGTCGCGTCTGTAGTCTTTCACTAAAAGTAGATGTTCAGAAGAGGAGTGCGCTCGGGTTAAATGAGTAAGATAGTGGTCTTAAAGAACACAAAAATACTTATAATTAAGAGTAATACCTGCTGAAAGTAAAAGCACTGTATGGCCACAATCATTTATCTAAGTCCAGCTATTCTGTAGTATCTGTGCTTTACCTTCCAGCAAAAGGAACCTCCACCAAGTATTTTCTGACAATTTAATTAATAGGAAACCACATCAGACTGGATGTGTGAGATTTGTTGGCCTTTGCTCTAAGCCAAACTATGGAAGTCACAGCATTGCTTCTTGTGGCCTTATTCTGGATATTGCTACTCTTATGAGTTCTCAAACTTTCTGATTTGAATTGGCTATGCACATGCAATTCTCTCAGTAGTAACTTTAGAACTTCCATGTGGATTGCCTATATGGTAAGGTGGTAAGAAAATGGTGATAGTGATATATAATACACAAAACTGCATGGAGAAGTATAATCAGTAGCTGGTTAAAAGTGAGTGATTAACCCACAACAAGGGAAAAATTATAGTGATGGGTGGGTTCTGTGACAGTAACCACTTATCTCCCAAAGCAATCTTGCCAGACAAAGGCAACTTACCTGCTAATGTAGTGCAATATGACCAGTCAGTGATTTTTATACATTAGCTACTCATGAAGTATTTCTGAAGCAAAGTTAGCTTTTAATGCATCTTTTTGTTTGCTGAATTCTATTACAGATTTTCCAGTGAAGAGAAGGTATTGGTCATATTATCACACTCTTTTGGATCATACTAAATTCAGTGAAGTAGAAAACCTGTCAGTCCAATAGCCATGATTCAGCTGCACACACATGATGATACTCAAAGTTTCCTCACCTTCCTCCCAGCTGTGGCTCACCTTTGACCCCCACAATAAAGAAATATTGTTATTAAGGAGGGGGATATTTAGACAGACCCCCTGGCTAGGGAATGCAGTTATCTCTGGTTTAGGATTTTTTGCTGTTGTTCAGCCAGGCAATGGAAATGAAAACTAAAACTGTGTGCTTGAATGTAGAGAATTCATGTGTGCAACACTAGTTCAAAACTCCCTTGACTGAATTTAATTTAAGTGTTTCATTTTCCAGTTTATGTTTTAGGACAAATTTAAGACTATTTCTCCACTTTCATTTTCAGTTACCTGCTAGTCTGTGTGTATATTTACCAATATTTTCACACAGACTAGAAATCATAAAGCCTTAGGAGTGCCCCAAAGTATGTTGGCTAGAATAATAATGACTTTGATTATATCCACACAATATGATTATAGGACAACTTATTCTTTCCCTAATGAGACAGGTGACCAGCTCATCAAGGTCATTTTCATTTCCATTGCTTGTCACACAATAACTTACTATAGATTGGTTCATGTGTATTAACAAAAGTTAATAAAAAAATGGCAGAATATCAAAATTTAAGTATATTTAAATTGTTTCTGTCTGAATTACAATTTGATTCAAGAGTTATTAAACTTACAAATGCCTGTAGTTATACATTTTTCTAGGGTTTTAGTAATGTATAAAGAACAGTTTTTATTGTATACTTTTCAGAAATAAATGAATATGATAAAGTATATCATGGAAGAGATTTTAAATAATCCTTGCCATAGAAGTCAAAACTTGTTCCCTGTTCAAGATGTTTATAATAGGCCTTATAATGCATCCAGTTGGATAGTGGACCATTAATTTTAGATTCTACACTAATGCTTGATTTTTTTTTTTTTTTTTTCCCCTCCAGATGTAAATGAGGTTTTTTCAAGATTATTTGATCATCGGCCATTCCTGAAAGGGGAAATTGAGTATTTTAAAAAAGAGTTTGAGGTAAAAATAAATTTATATTTTAGGCATGTAATTGGCTTATTGAAATAGGTAATTGGATTGTAGCTTGACTAAAATTGATTAAAAATGTTGCTGAAGAGTAGTTTTTGTTTTATAGAGACTGAAGGTGAATATCCATTTTCAAAAAAATTCCAGGAAAAGCGAGGAGACAGAGAAGTGGAGCAACTCTTCAGATCTCTTGAACTAATAACAGAGATAAAGGAAGGGCAGGTATGATTATCTTTAGAGGGAACTTTACCATTGAATAGCTAAATGAAATACATTTTATTAATGTTTATTTATTTATTCAGCATGAGTATGGTTACTTGACTATTTTCAGTTTTGCCTTTTAGATTTATGATGTATAGTAATCTTTACAGATTGAGAAGATTGTCAACTCTTCGGATGACAATCTCCCACGCACAATTGCAGACATCCAAGTGGCTCTCCACATGTTAGAAGATACCATTGATACTGAGAAGAAATTTGACTCGGTAAGAACATCCTTTTTCAAGGAAGGAGTGTTCAGTAATGACGATAAGAGGAAAATTAACTAAAGAGAGAAAGTTTTTATTATTTTATTTATCTATTAATATGGTGAGGTTAATTTGATTAATGATTTCAAAATGTAATCCAGATGAGTTTAGTGTGTGTGCAATATGTGTGTGTGTGTGTGTGTACAATAATTGGAGTTCTTTATTAAATGTTTTGATTCCTTAGGAGGAGCTTCTGGCAAAAAAGAGAGCAGAAAGGAAAAGCAAACTCACATCAACTCAGCAGGAGGTACAAGAGAAACTCAGCTTCCTTGAAAACAACTATCTGGAGAAGGAACAAGCTCTGAGAGTACAATTTGAGAATCTTGAGAAAAGTGCAGGATTCTAATTTCTCAAAGAAACTTCTTACTTTTGTAGCCTTCAAAACTCTTGGCTAACATGACCAAAATGGAGGATCATGTGCTCATTATCCCCTCAAAACGGTTTGTCCAAATTCTGCAAGAGTTAAGAGATGCATTTGGGAGCCCACAGAGCATCCAGCAGAAGATCCCAGCAGGTGAGGGCATTGCAGGAAAGGAGATCAAACTGACAACACAGGATATCAAGTGGTGTCATGAGAAGATGCGAGAGAGGGGCATCCCAGAGCGTGTCCATGAACTACTGGCAGAGAGCGAGATCATCTTGCCCAAATACGAACCACCCCCGAGGAGCCCAGAACTGGAAGCCAGGATTCAAAGGCTGCGTTTTGAGCAAGAGAACCGCGACTACAAAGACATGGTCAAAAGTGTGGATAACGTCTACCAGGGAGATGGAACGCAGCTTGGAGAGATTGGCAAAGAAATGCGGATTGTAAATAGGCATATCATTTCAGGGCTTCAGTACCTCTTGTCTGTTATTGGCACTTTCTTTGCTGTCTTTATTGCATTGGGGATGGCCACCCAGGATTATGGAGTGAGGGCTCTGGTAGCCACACTG
>NC_061831.1:13725091-13727591 GCF_019202785.1 Penaeus chinensis
TATATATATATATATATGTACATATATATATATATGTACATATATATATATATATATATATATATATATATATATATATTTATATATTTATTAATTTCATATACAGAGAAAATGGAGACAGTTGTACTAGGGGTAATGAATTGTTTGGATGTTTATAAGGGTTGCCTACATGCCATACATCCAGGGTTGGTGATTTTTTTGTTCAAAAAAAAAAAAAAAAAAATCTTAAAAAAAACTATATTCTTCTTCAATTTCTTTTTCAAATTTCAATCAGATTCTTTGAATTTCAATCAGTTTTCCTTTTTTCATTTATCAGTATAAAGATAATTGGAAAACTATTATAAAATATATACATTATTTTAAGACATGTTGCATCATTTTCCAATTGGTTACAAAGTGTTTGAACCTGTCAAGCAGCCCACTAGCCATTGGCCAGGATTGCATCATTTTCTGTCCTGACTCCTGTTCCTGTCTATATCATGCTATGACATGGCTGGATTTGTGACTGTAGTAGTTTAGGTGTTACAGCCACTCATTCCTGAGCTTACTGCAGAGAGCAGAGAGATGACACAGACCACAGGCCTTAATATATCTGGTAGGAAGAGTGATCAAGTGTGGGAACATTTTAACAGATTTCCTTCAAAGTCTGGGAAACTTGAGTTACAAGGAAAAGTAGCAAGAATTAAATCTCAGAGAACAATTAGAATTATCAAAGGAGGATTTGGATAATCCAGGTAAGACTGAAAATCTGACTCCAAAGGTGCCTCAAAGAAGTGTTGCAACTCCAGCATTACAGAAAGAATGTCCAACCTCTGCCACAAGTTTTTTCAAACTGTAATGCAACAACTTTGGACACATTTGTTACAAGGACACATTCTTATGAAAAGATGCTAAGATGGTCTTTGCAACAAACTCTTCATTTAGATTGATAGAACATCCTCAGTTTTGTAAATTGGTTGGGAAGTTGAGGCCAGGATACACTCCTCCAACAAGAAAAGCAATTGCAGACTTATTCCTACCCGTGATATATGAAAAAGAATATGCAAAGTGTGCCACAGATCTGAAGGATGAAACAGTATGTCTGTCTTTAGATGGATGGTCTAACGTTCACAGCAAGCCTATTGTATATGACAACCTCAAATGGCCATACACATCAAATAGATACAACAGACACAAGTGATAGAGATGCAGTAATTGCTGCAAAAAAGAGGTTTGGCCAAGTCATAACACAAGCTCATCTTCTTGTGAATCTGACTCATCCTTCCTTTCAATGAAAATTGCAGTTGAATATCTAGAAGAGCTCTCAAAATCAGCAATTCAATAGTGTAAAGTACTTGGCTGCCATGTTGGTAGCAGATAATGCAGCTAATGTAAACAAAAGAAACTGTTAGAACAGGGAAATAAACTGAAGCCAATTACCTATGGCTGTACTGCACACATTCTGAATCAATCTGGAAATTGGCAGTATTAAAGAGCATGTGATGTATATAGTAAAATACTTAAGAAACAATCACTATGCTTCTGCAAGATACCATGATGGAACACCATGAGTAACTATCTGAAGATATACATAATGAACTGGCCAGCTCTCATGAAAATTTGTTAAGTTGGTAAGGAGCAGATTGATGTCAGAGTTAGAGAGGTGCCTAACTTTACAATGAAGTGGTCAGCAGAGGACATACTTGCATGACTAGAACCAATAGCTGTGGCTTGGGCAAAGTACAGTGATAAATGTATGTGATAAATGTGCTAAAGCAGTGAACATATGGAAAAAATTAATCACAACTTTATGCAATGATAGAGATGCAGTAATTGCTGCAAAAAAGAGGTTTGGCCAAGTCATACCACAAGCTCATCTTCTTGTGAATCTGACTCATCCTTCCTTTCAATGAAAATTGCTTAGTGCAAAAGAAATGAACAATACAATGGACTATGCAAATGAAAAGTTTCCGCACTTGTCCCAGTCATCATGAAATTCCAAATTGGCTCCATTTCACGTATTTAAGAAACAATGCCAGGTGGTGCTTGTATGATTGCTCCCGGGAAACAAGGAGGCACAAAGAATATGGGAAAGTGAAGCTGGAAGGGGTTTACATGCCACACATCACAAGAATTTCCTTTTTATACATCCAGTCCCTTGGCAAAAAGGCCCTATGAGGAGGCAATTGTCTAAATGATACAGGGAAACACAGGTGGACATGAGGACATAAAAGTTGTTAGAATTGGGTTTCTGCAGCTGGAAGAAATTTACCAAACACTGACAGAATTTCTGCATAGCATTGCCTGCCTCCCATTGATGGTGAAAAAATGCAGGAAAACAGTCCACTAAATTCAAGAAGCTATGATTCATCAAGATAGCTTGAATCAAATGTCCAAATACACTCAATATGACTTTAATCTTTAGCTTATAAAATGTGTAAGATTCATCAATCATACATATGGTATCAATATGGATTTCCCTTTTCTCGTAAAAGGTAAAGAGAAACGACAGTATCTGTTA
>NC_061831.1:13732591-13737591 GCF_019202785.1 Penaeus chinensis
CATCACTGATCCTCTTGCTCTTGAGCTGTTTGGCAAGCATATTCAAATTTCTAAGGGACTTTGTTAAGCTGTCTGTCATGCTGGGGTCATCAATCCGCTGCTGGGCCTGTTGGTAACTCATCTCAGCTCTTGACTGGATGATGGTTTTCCGGAATCTGATTGAATAAGGGTACATTAAAGCATATAAAGCACTTTGTTTTGAAAATGAGACATATATGTTGTTCATAATTCCACAAAATCAAGCACTTTGTTTTGAAAATGAGACATATATGTTGTTCATAATTCCACAAAATCAAGCACTTTGTTTTGAAAATGAGACATATATGTTGTTCATAATTCCACAAAATCAAGAAATTCACTGAATAAACAACTACTGTACAAAAATTCAAGAGATTCCCAGGTTTAACAACCACAAGACTAACCTTGATGATAAAACCTCAGCTTTGGGTGTTATCTCCCACAGAACAGAGAAGGCGAATCTGTCAACATTGCCTCGAAGTGAGCACAGGTTGCTGCTCAAAAGATCTGAAAAAATATAAATGAATAAGTAACAATAATAATGTGATGTCAATAGATGCTGCGCCTTGCTGACCCTGTCCCCTTCCTTTATAATTGCCTGCTTCCTCCCCCCTCTCCAAGCTTGTGCCATCCTCTCCATATGAGGATGGCACAGATGAAGTTCTCACAAAGCACATATATTTATTGCAAAAAAAATTCTATAACATGGTGCAGGGCTGAAGATTAATTGTATGAAGTATCTTGATACAATCATAAATAATTACAGATATCTTTGGCAACAGAGAAGTGTATGCTCAGGCTTAGAAGTGAATGAATGTTGCTTTGTTTTCTGAGAGTTATTTATCCATACAAGGTTTTTGACACACTTTTAACCCCTTTTTGCTGTGTGAAGAAAATAAATAAAAAACTCTACATTCTGGAGATTAACGGCAATGAGCCGACTTTGAGTACGGGAGTTCGCAACATCAAGCCAAACACCCGGCTCGTAGCAGTTTGCTGCGAACAACCGAACTCCACAGATCAAGTGGTTTGTTATGACACCGCAAGGCATGGCCTGGCAGAAATGGGTTAAACATGGGTAAACATGAAAAAGTAGATCTAACCAAACTGAAGAACATAAGAAGGGCTACAGCCATCAGGAGCACCACGAAAAGTGAGGGAGAAGAGAGAAGAGGAGGGGGGAGTCACTTGCTCAGGACTGTCTCTTGCAAGAGAGTGATCACCTACATTATTGTGCTATTCTTTGCCACACCCCTCAACATCTTACAAGGAATTTCACCAGAATTTCCTTACCGTCTTAGAACAAAACAATGGGTTCAGAAAGAGGAATTTACTCGCCGCCCTTATAGGGTGGGATCAAATGCCTAATCAGAACACAGAATGCATTAGAAAAAATGCTTACGCATTTAGCTTACATGATAAAGCACGCTATTTGGGGTACTAGGCAAGCAAGAACAAGACCGCTGTTTGTTCAGGTTCTGCAAAATCTTTCATGGGCAAGGATGACCTATAGCCCATGAATATTTTAGTAGTCAGTTAACCCCTTCACGACGGGTCTCTAGACGTCATAACAAACCGCTCGAAATGTGGCGTGCGGTGGCAAAGAAGAAAACACACATGACAAGACAAAGGTTGAGCAGCTGCATAAAATGTATAACTCACCAGGAACCATGTCAATACGACGGTTAGTCAAGTACACAGTTGTGCTGCGGTTCTGAGCCTCCTTATCCAATGCAGTGTGTGGTCGGATGAAATGAGATACATCAGCAATGTGAACACCAACCTGAAACAGATCAGTGTCTTTGTTTAATGATGGAATGGTAAGCATGGTGTGTATGTGTTCAAGAACTAAATGATAACTTGTGTAAAGCATAAAAAGATTTATGAAGGCATCAATACTGTACATAATCTGCCACACACAGACAATAATACCGACATGCAGACACAAGCACACACATACACAAATAATAATAAATAGAAAATAAACAAACTAAAAGGAAAATGCACATGAAAATGTGTTACAGGCATCTACTAACCTCAAAGTTTCCATTGGGGAGTTGACGGCAGTGCAAAGCATCATCAATATCTGTGCAACCTATAGGATCAACAGAACAGATGTCAAGGTGTCGTAAGTCCTCTCGCTCAAGTTCATCCTGTTGTCAAAAGGATATATTTTAGTATATAGCATCCTCATACCCAGAATAAGACATTTCACATAAAATCTGCTAATTTTACTTTATTTTTCCACTAATATGGCAAAAATCCTTAACCCTTGAATGTTTAGTTTGTTAGGCTTTTTTAGATACAATGCTATCAAGCTATTGATACTGGGTACAAGGACTATCCACTATAGTTTTGTTTTGTGAATTATGTTTAGATAGAGAAGGCTCCAGACACTTCACCATCACCAAACAGTCAATTAAGCCCACTTGACCTCACATGATTACCTCATTCATTTTTCTACTATCATTATTACTGTTACCTCTATTATTATTATCATTATTATTACTATATTTATCATCGTCAATATTATTAATATTGAAACATTGGGCGGAAAATGTTGATAGAATGATAAATATACTGTTCCTTTTCTAAACTTTAATTAGAAGAACCTCTATAAAATACATACTGGCACTTTCACTTCAGGTCCATAACACACAAATACAAAAATATAACTGAACCATTATGGTTATTTCCCCTTTGTAATAAGGTACACAACTATATACGAATTCATGAGCATGATCAACAACGCACCCACTACTTCTCCCGTGGGACACTACTGTCTCGCACTGGTCACAAGCACTTGATCTTTCCGTAGGCCTTAATGTAGCCACACTATCACACTTGTGCCAACACATCCTCAGTTCATTGTCCCTGACACAACACAATCACAAACTTTTTCTCTGCTCCAGTCCTATTGGTCTGCTTACTCTTATCCCAGAGGCGTCTGCTGGATTCTTAGCTCTACTTTTAAGAGGTCACTGCTGTGGTGGGAGTGTCAGCAGGACTCTAGCACTGCTCAAACAGGCATATCTGCAGGGACTTTCCTTGGTGACCGCATACCTTCTCCTTTTCTTTCCTCTATCTCTAACTCCATCTATACTACACTAACTCTTCCTTCAGCCCTGGGTCATCCCAAAAAGCCCTTCTACCTGCATTCCAACCAACTGCATCAAAATACGAACTCAAAAGCTTAAGCCAAAGTTGCTACATGCTCAGCCTCTCTTCTCTCTGCGCTCCTCCCCTCATTTTCTCTCTTTGTCTCCCATAGCAGTCTTGTCAAATTCTGATAAAGCTATGTGAATGGTTCATGTGTAGCAATATCATTATTATGATTAGTAGTGACATTATGATTATTATAATGCTGTTAACCCCTTGGTGATGGGTGAAGAAAACAAAAAAAAAACTCTACACTCTGGCGATCAATGGCAATGTGCCGACTTTGAGCGCGGGAGTTCAGTACATCAAGCTGAATCACCTCCTTGGAGCGCTTCAGTGTGCTGCCGCGGGATAAAGCCACAAGCCACATTTCGAGCGGTTTGTTATGATGTCTAGAGACGTGACCCATCGTGAAAGGGTTAACACTAAAAGTATTAAAAACCAAACCAATCAATATCTTTCCAAAATCTGGGAAAATTGTAAACAGGTGAGATCAGTTAGGCTTGGCAGTTGATTCCCTGGTGACTAAGCACCAGCATCAACATGCCATAATTATCACAATGATAAAAATGAACAACTTACTTTTGCTGTAATTATCCATGGCAGTTTTGGGAGACAGTTGAGAACTGCCTCTGAGAATTTGGTGTGTGGACAGTCGTGCTCCAGTAAGATGACCTCGTTCTCTGAATCTGCTTCCCCAATAATTCCTATCACACGAACAAAGTGACCCTGAAATGAAGGCATGAATTGTACTCTCCATAAACTAATTTGGATAGAAATCATTCAAATTGAAAAAATCCAATCACCTGGAGTTAACCTGAAGTGAAAGCATGGATAAATTTCATGCAACTAATATCTCTTCATGAAAAAGTGAAAGGGAATTTTAAATAACAGGAAGATAAAGTTCTACATCATAATCATTGTACCTTAGGGTTACGGGAATCTCTTGGCCAAGAATCTATGGCTACAATAATCCTTTTGTTCTGTAGCATTTCTGCCTGCCTCGTTTCAATGCGGATGAAGGGAATCTTCTTATCTGCTGGGATGAACAAGTGGCGTGTGGACTGAAAGAAACAGAGTTTATAAAATATTTCCTCTAAAGAAAGAAAAAAACTCATTTACAATTCTGACAGATACAAAATCAGTGGGATAAGTTTTGGTAAACTCACTACCAGATAAACCATCAGTAAGTGACAACGAAAGAGTGAGAGCTGAATCAAAGTTTGACTATCCAGGAGGGTTGTCCTAATGGATAATCCTGGCAGGAGTCACTAGGAAGGTTCTTACCAAGGTTTATATCAAGTGAACAAGTATATAACCAAGATGCAAAGAAGTGCCAAAATCGTCTAACTATTACAGTAATATACATATAATCTTACTTCTGCAAAGTCACTTTTCTTCAAAATGCCACAATACTGCCGCCATTTGCGCCTGATGACTCCCACCACACATCCAGTTGGCTGCCGTTCACCATCCCCTTTGCCTGATGCCAAGAGAGCCTGCTCCTGCTTAAGACTGGCTTCTTCTGCTTTCTCATCGTCATTGTTAACTGTGAAGGAAAATGTATCAATTACACAAGACTAGACCAGAGATAATTCAGAGGTAAAAAAAAGACACTAATAGCTATCATACAATAGAGTATAAATATATAAATAAATAAATAAATAAATAAAATGTAATTTTCCCCCCTCCATTTGTACATTTCCATCTGCAACACATCAATGTCTTACCGTTCTTCTCCTCCTCCTGCTTCTCTTGGTCAATGACAACATTTGATGGAGCAGACCACTGCTCTTTGGGAAACAACTTGATAGCAACAGTAT
>NC_061831.1:13742591-13762591 GCF_019202785.1 Penaeus chinensis
ACAACCGTTATAGTCCATACCTTGATAATATTTCCTCTCTTGGTCTTTTTATAAAAGACTCTCTGCTTTCTCTCCACGATACCCATCTCACGTGCTCGAAGGAAGGGTCGCCATGCACTGTTTACATCGCGCAGGCTGGCCAACCCACCACCACCTCGGATGATTGTGATCATTGGGATAAAATAATGGACATCTCCAAATATACGTACTTATATAGGTCTATTTTTCTATTCTAATAAACGACGTAACTGTATAAATACCTAAATATTTTCACAACGAGTAATAAATGTTATTGTTATTTGTGGAGTAGGTTACATAGATGCTCCGTTCTGTTGGCTGGCCTGTGCACCTGGACCCTCGCCGGAGCAGACAGCGGAAAATATTTATTACGAAAACCTTCAAAACTTCATTACTCATCTGTGTTTAAACATGTAATGGCCCGAAGTTTGTTGCGATGGAGGCGTACTTTATTGATCACTTCATCCTTAATCTGTACATTTCTGTCTGAGTGTGCAATGCCCATGTGATGAGGCTCGATTTACAAATTTCTCGTAGGCTTATATGCAACTATGACGAGTATTATTAGTACATTTATGTATTGGTCCCTCAATTTAAACTAGATATTCAGGTAAACTAGTCCACATTTTATGAATTAGTTCAGGTTCTAAGTCTAAAGTTTATCATGAATTAGTTCAGATTATTGTTATTCCTATTATTATTATTATTATTTATGTTATATGTCAGAGTTATTTCACTGTCTAATCATTTACTTTCAAAATATCAAAATAAGATATGTTCATTTTTGGTCATCTGGTGTCTTGTTGACATGTGATAACATTTCTCAGTAAACCTATTAAAAAATAGGGTAATTTTTTGGAATACAATCACAACATTTTTTATATCAATGGATTCCTCGCCTTCCCTACTGTCCACATATATTGAAATTATTCCTCAGAAACCAATACCAACAATATTGGCCCCAATATTAGGAGAGTACATGAATGGTAACAGGGAAATAATATAGAAAATTGGTCAATATATAATCAAATGCAGGGGGAAATACCCCCTGCAATCCCCCCAAGGGTGACTGCTGCATTAGACACCATAGTGACTCTTTCTGTGTATAGTAGTTTTATTTTACCCCACAATTTCCTAGTACCTTTCATGCCCACCCCTGCTGTTGGGGCCAGCATTGTCACTCATGAGAGTTTGTGGCATAATTTCAATATATTTGGATAGAGAGTGAGAGGCATCCATCAATACCAGTATCATTGCAATCAGTTAGATGAAGGCATTCCAAAAAAAGAGAATGAGAATAGAGAATATATTAGTAATAGTACTATAATGGCAACAAGGAGGGGACAGCTGAATAAAGGGTAGGGGCATTCTGATGCCACAAAAGATGTTAGGACATATTCCAAGATCAGATCAGTGATGGGTATAAGGCCACTGTACAACTGCTGATATACTCAGAATATTAAATAAAACCAAATATACAGAAAAAAGTATATCTTGATTTTTTAATGTAGGAATTACAATTGGGGGGCACCTGAGGGTACTAGAGGGTAGTTATGCCTCAGTGTGAGTCCCCTAATTGTTGAACACTGCACCGCTATGCCACTCACATGCAGAACTGTTGAGGGGTGATGATTTTGAATTATTTAGAAAGTAGTTTTCCCATCTATTTTCTTACTGGAAAATCTTTGTAATTTTAGTTTTTAACACAAAACAAGTTAGTTATATTATGTTTAAGTTTACAATGTCCCAGTCACTTTATTAGTATTTTGATGTTAGAGTAAAGCAAGGCCTCTCATCCACTAGTTGGCCTGGGGCCAGACATCACTTTCTGTGGCCTTGAACTTCAGACTGTAGGCCTTCTGTCCCAAATTAGAGCAGGTTTCTAGTGGACCTGAAGAAAACAAAGCTAGTATAATTATACGAAAGTGTCACTTTTGAAAATGACATTCACACATTATTAATGTATTGACATTGACTTTAGTTCCTGTTCCTGCTATCTTTCATTAGATGAGTCCAAAGGTAGTTTTTTTTTTTAGATTGATTTTACAGTGATTTACCTCTTTTTTTTAGTAAACATTAGTTAAGAGTGTAAAATGTACATCAGATATTTTCCTATGTATGCAAATATCCAGCCACTATATCTACTTTACCAGTAGATAAGATTGTATGCAATTTTTTATTAGTGCTTTTCATTGGCCAGAGCATTATCTGTGTAGTCTTTGTAGATAAAAACTCTAAGATCACTTTTTTCTTTTCAGGGGGTTTGATTTCCAAAGACATAGACGTCCACTTGTCATGGGCAGCATATTTGCCGTGTTGTCACTAGTGTATACTTTCCGGTAAGTATAATGTTTTTGTGAATTCCATTTTCTCCTAAGATAATTAATTTCTTGTTATTTTATCATGATAGTCTTTGACCTATAAGTAAAACCTACTGATTCAGCCTCTAATTCAAAGGAATGCTATTACCTGTACAGTTTTGTTGTCTGGCAAAGGCCATCAAGCTTCTATATATATTTTGATAAAAGAGGGCTTGGATTAATGAGTGATAAATCACCAGGAATCTACAAGCTCTGTCTTGCTAGAATACATGTGTTGGAGGTTTGTTGCCCTTTGCTAGAATATTTGCTGAAGGTGTGTTTGCTATGGTTAGTGTTTGAGTCAGTAAGTTTTACTGCCTTTTTTTAAAAAATATTCCTAATGTTTCTCTTTCTCTTTTTCCTTTCCTCTCTTCTTCCCCTCCTTCATAGCTCTCTTGTTCTTCCTCCTAAATACCAGGGGGGGAAAAAAGATGAAAAGATCTTCCATTTTTGTTAGATATATAAAATAAATTCATGATCTGTTTGCCTGTGTATCAAAGCCACATTTTTTATAGTCCATTAATTCTTGATAGGATCTCTTTTTTTTTTTTCTTTGGTTGAACCTAATGGAATTTAGAGGACTTGCTGATTGTTTTCTCTATTGTTGTTTATCATTCAGAAATTTGATTTTGGAGAAATTCTTAAAAAGAACTGTAATATCATTTTCCTCAAAGTCATAGAGGCCAGTGCAAGGGCCAGCATTTGAATCATCAAGGAATAGTACTTTGTTCTTGATTGGCTGCATAGAGTAAATGTGTTTTTTATGCATTTTTGTAACAGACAAGCTTTCAAATTGTACTTTTTGTATTTTTTTCCTTGATTTATGTTAAGGAAAATTTATATGCAATCTAAAATTTAAAAGTTTGTGTTTGTCTTTCTGCCTTTCTATCTTTATCTACCATTCATAGGCATCATTTCCAAGGGCTCAAAGTTGTCAAATGATGGCAGGTAAAACCTATTGCTGAATTCCGTTTACAACCCGCAGTTTGTAATATTGCCAGCTGTTTTATTATTTTTATTATCATTATTGCTATAGTCATTCCTGGTACCAGGAATACTGATGAGGATAATATTATTACTAGTAGGTAAAATGACAATAATAAAAATTATAACATTACTAGTATGATAATAATTATAATTATCATTCTCATTTTTTTCTCGGTATCAACAAAGAATTCATTAAGCATTCATGCATACAGGTCACCGGGGTATTTAGAAATTCCCTCCCTCTCCCTCTCCCTCTCCCTCTCCCTCTCCCTCTCCCTCTCCCTCTCCCTCTCCCTCTCCCCCCCCTCCCCCCCTCTCTCTCTCTCTCTCTCTCCCCCTCCCTCTCCCTCCTTCCCTCCTTCCCCCCTCCCCCCCTCTCTTTCTCTTTCTCTTTTTCTTTTTCTTTTTCTTTTTCTTTTTCTTTTTCTTTTTCTTTTTCTTTTTCTTTTTCTTTTTCTTTTTCTTTTTCTTTTTCTTTTTCTTTTTCTTTTTCTTTTTCTTTTTCTTTTTCTTTCTCTTTTTCTTTTTCTTTTTCTTTTTCTTTCTCTTTCTCTTTCTCTTTCTCTTTCTCTTTCTCTTTCTCTTTTTCTTTTTCTTTTTCTCTTTTTCTTTCTCTCTCTCTCTCTCTCTCTCTCTCTCTCTCTCTCTCTCTCTCTCTCTCTCTCTCTCTCTCTCTCTCTCTCTCTCTCTCTCTCTCTTCATCTATCTATCTATCAACAAAGAATTCATTAAGCATTCATGCATACAGGGCACCAGGGTATTTAGAACTTCCCTCCCTCTCTCCCTCGCTCCCTCCCTCCCTCCCTCCCTCCCTCCCTCCCTCCCTCCCTCCCTCCCTCCCTCCCTTCTTCTCTCTCCCTCCCTCCTTCTCTCTCCCTCCCTACTTCTCTCTCCCTCCCTCCTTGTCTCTGTCTCTCTCTCTCTCTCTCTCTCTCTCTCTCTCTCTCTCTCTCTCTCTCTCTCTCTCTCTCTCTCTCTCTCTCTCTCTCTCCGTCCCTCCCTCCCTCCCTCCCTCCCTCCCTCCCTCCCTCCCTCCCTCCCTCCCTCCCTCCCTCCCTCCCTCCCTCCCTCCCTCCCTCCCTCCCTCCCTCCCCCTCTCTCTGTATGTCTGTCTTTCTTTCTTTCTTTCTTTCTTTCTTTCTTTCTTCATCTACCTCCTCATCATAGTAATTTTATTAAGTGTTTACTCTCAGTTTATATAAAAATAAAATGTGTGCATGGGTACTTCATTAGAATGTTAGACTCCTAGCATTGTCTGCATTATGCTCTTAACTGTATACCTTTACTTTATACACACTAATGAAGTCAGATTGTTGCACCAAGTTTCACAAAAAAATTGTATAACCAACAGAACAAGCACAATCGAAGCTGCCAAACAAATAAAGGAAAATGGGGAATTTGTTTATATATTCAATTTGTACATTTATCAGCAATATTTTAATGTCTCCTCTTTCTCTTCTGATTCTAGACTTGATTTAATCGGAGACATTTCAAAAGAGAAACAAGATCTTCTCCGACACACAGATGTCAGTGGCAGCAATAAGATAAAGGAAACCATAAGAGAAAACCAGCTTGATTACTTCAGAAATTTATCTGGGGAAAAAAAATAATTATGGACCCTTTCCTGTAAGGCTGAATATGCAGACAACTGTGATAGGGGTGCTGGAAGGCCAGAAGAATGGCTCTTCCAAAACTTTGTAAATAGATGAAACACCCCATTTAATCAGCTGATGCTTGTTTACTGTTGTAACCCAGTGTCAGATCATGCATATTTTGACGACTTTCCTTTATAAATACTTTTTTCTTACTTTTCATTAATTTTGTCAGTGTTTACTATTGGATTGTAGGTTGTAAGTGCAGTTAGAATTATATTTATGATTTGAATAGTAATAAAGCATTTTAAAGTTATCTTTTGTGAATAATTACCTTCCACTGTTTAAAATTTGAGTCTTCCCACTCATCACTTAGAGCATGTTCTTCCTACTTGTTTTTCAATGGTAAATTAGTAGATATAGCACTGCATTAAACTGGTCTGAATCAATGATATTTTAAATTTGATATTTATTATATTGTATGCATTTGGTGATCATTGCTTTGGTCAGTTGCTTTTACCTTTATAAAGAACTTTTCCTGTTTCATAAGAAATGTTTTATCTGCTCTTGTTCTATAGTCTGTATCTATGAAGTGGAATGAAATTAGAATTAAGCTGAACGGATTTTGTGTATAAGTAGATATTTTGCAAGTAATTTCATATTGTAGAGTCCCCAATATCAAGGTAATGTATCTTTCAGTTAAACTAAAAATGTTACTCCCTGATTCTGGATTTTTATGCAAAATTTCATTAAATCAGCAATTACTGTCAAACTTATCTTCGTTTTAGATCAGTGATGAATCATATATACTGTCTTAATATTACATATTGTAATATGGTGTCTCTTGCACTAAAATTGTTTTTGAGTTAAGCTGACTATGATTTAAAAAAATAATTATTTACATGATGTACTATTTTGTGATGAAGTTAAATGTTTGGGTCACTATTTCACAGGTTTTTTGTAGTCGTAAGTGGAGTCAGAAGATATCACTGGAGTGGAGTTGCAAAGACTGAGAATTGTGACATACCAAACTTGCTCATTTGTGCACTGATTGTCATTAATGTATTAATGTTTATTTAAAGGTAATTAGGAGCAAAGGAAATGTATTTTATTGTTTTATTTATGTGGTAATAGAGTGTGACTTAGCAGCTGTATTTGGTTCATTAAGTTAGAAATGTGGATTTGTTGACAGCATCTAGTTAAATTATTAATATATAAGAAAGTACTTTGTGAAGACTGAAGAGATTTGCATTATGAAGGTTGGACTCCTTGACTCACTGTTAACTGGATGAGGTCTTGTGCATGCTATTGGAAGCCATACAATTGCCCAGGCTTGGAGCACCACACACTAATGCATGCCTGTCCTTGCCCAACTTCACCTGTCATTATTGGGCTAAAGATCTCGGAAACACAACAACCAGACCAAAGAGGAAGGACCATAACTTTGATTAGGCATTCATTATAGTATAACTGCAACCAGTGTACAAAAGTATTATTAGCACAATGATGAGTAACCAGTGGTGTACATATTTGAAAGGGTGGATATGTGAATGACTGATTTTATACTTCATTTCCTTTTTTAAAATGATTTCCCCTTTTGTTCTATCATTGCAAATTAGGGACATGTACTACTAAGACATGTCTGCAAGAGAGAGAAAGTATAACAGATATAGTGTTGATATTTATACTGAGAAATGACATGTAGCAGGATCGATAATGGTTCTTTGTGTTGAATAAGGTTACATCAGAAAGTAAATCTCCAGTTTTAAAGGGGCTTATATAAAAGTTGTATCATGTCTTCTTGATGTTTTGTCTTTAAAACAAAGCATTTCAGTTCTATTCAATATAGTTATCTGAGCTTTTACCGAAGTTGGCCTTTCCTTTGCAGTTACTTTGGTAAAAAGAAATCTATGAACTTTAATCCTGTTTTCTGTACAGTGTCTCTTTAAAAACCCACATGCCTGAAATGTAAACAAAGGTTTTTATGTCAGGCCAGGAAGTGATTTTAAATAAAGCTATTATGTATATCTAATAACCACAGTCAGAACTTGTTTCAATTTAGGGATATTATTTTTATGAATATTGGCAAAGACTGTTACAAAAATAATGCTTTTCCAGGCAACACTGGCTTGAGTGGTATTTGGTTTTGTTTATACACTATGCAATATTGAGACATAAGAGTTCTTAAAAGAACTACGGTAATATATTTCCAAGACCAACATTTTATAGTTTCCTGGAAGAGCTATAGCAAGACAACTTTATCTTGCAAAATATATAAAATTGATGTCAGAACAGAGTCTTTTGTGCTCATGTCAAGGATTACATGTATTTCCATCAAAACAATTTCTGCAAAGAAGTGACAAATTTTCATTTTTGTCTGTTACTTGCATTTGACTGGATGTTGCCAGTCCTGGTCACATTTATCATGTGTTTTTGTAAAGTCCATACATGTACTGAAATTATATTGTCAACTGGTCTTCAGAGATATACAGATTGGAGGATATTATAAGGAAAAATATTATTATAAAAAGAGCTTTATTTCATTACACCTATCCTCAAAAGGATGATACATGATATGAAAATTACAAAGTGCATAGATGAAAAGTATATGAAATGGTATGATACATACTGAATTAAGCCTGGAATAGATTTATTGTGCAGTGAAAAAAAATGCATATTCTCTTTTTGAGCATCACTAAATGATCATAAGTTTTTGTTTTTTCCAGAATATCATTATTATTTTTTTGTCTTTTGGGATTCCTGATGCTATAAATAGGTATGACTTAAGCACAGCTGTGAGATTTCTCTACTTAAATACTGGAAAATGATGATTTAAAAAAAATCTCATTAATGGAAGAAAGAGAGAGAGAGAGAGAGAAAAAAAAAAAAAAAAACTCCCAAGATAATACTTTCCTTCCTAAACAGCTTTAAGGAAGAATCTGTGATGAGGTGTGAAACTTTGGTTTAAATTTACGCATCAACTTCAGCTGAAGGTACTGAGTAGGTTCTCCATGTTATGAAAATACCTTATATTATTCCCTTCCTTTCCCTGACCATAAGAAATATGTACACCTTAGTATATACAATGGCAGAAAATAGTAATAATAATGATGATAATAAGGACTCATTACTTTTTGAAAAATTATGGAACTAAAATTTATGTACTATGTTGTAAATAAGCTCATAAAATGATACTTGATTCTTCTGACATCATTCTTCTTTATAAAACATATTCATAAAGAAAGATACAAATATTTCACAATAATGGAAGATCTCATTGAATAGTTCATTGTACTCTTCTCAGTCTGATTAAAAAAGATCTGACATCAACGATCATTCATTCATTAAAAAAAATGTAGAAATACTGGCAGAATCATGAGATAAAAAATATTTAATTTGCCAATAAAAATTTCATATCAAAATGTCATTATGAATATAAGAAGGATCCACACTTTCTTATAGCCCTCCTAATTCCTGTCATTTGAATGAAATTTTCTAACTTAGAAATAATACAAAAGGTCTTCCCCTTCTCCACCTACTTTTGTCATTAATGCATGACAATATGCAAATGTAAAACCAAATATTAGAAAAAAATAATTACTTTTTTCTAGAAATATCATCTTTTCATATCCAAGACAAACTTATGGTACTGATGAGACACATGACCTTCTAGCTACCTTACGTCCCAGAGATATGGACTCGGATGATCAATTAATAAATCTCTCCTATTTTAAACTACATCTGAAAATTTCCCCTCATAAGAGAGGTGTAATGAAGAAGTTTACAAAATCCCAACCTTAGTTCATCAAATAGTACTGATTATTCATTTATAGAAAATGAATTAATGCATTAAAACTTTGCATTTTGATATTGTATGCTGCAATTGAGACAGCTGTTGCAACTTGAAACATCACTCTAGAAAAAATGCTGACTTATCTGATTCTAACAGCACTATAATTGATTCCCTTTAATAATGGGTATTTTTGCTCACCACATTTCTAGACTGATTTCAAATAAATAAAATTTTCTTTGAATTTCATATTCAAATACAGTTGCCCTATCCACAGGAGCTACTGCCAAACAAATTCATTTTCTTTCAAGAGATGAAAGGCGTTCAAATTTTGATAAATTTTGGGTTGTTGAGGCCAAGCTTGAAGTTGATATCTGATAAGACAATGCCAAATTGCATCTCCTTCTCTGCTGTGATGCCTGCCATGATGTCTTCGTCCACTTCTTCTTCCTTGTCTTTCTTCTCGCCATTGTTGTTATTCTTCTTCTTCTTCTTCTTCTTCTTTTCCTTCACTGGCTCTTCATCTTCCTCCTCTTCCTGAAATTTTAAGCCATTATAAACTTTCTTCTTCTTTTTCAATATATTTCCCAACCTTAAATGAGCATTTGAAACTAGAAGAAAAAAAGAAGAAAAAAGATGTAGTGTCGTGTCAACAAGAGAAAAGAAGAGTGGGAAAATGACAACAAACATGCTACAGTTTATAGTTTAGGATTTGGTTCTTGTTAACACAGCAAATATTTTAACCGTACTGCAGTGGTTCTTGACCTTTTTTTTTTTTTTTTTTTTTTTTTTTTTTTAAGTCATGATCCTTTATGAGAATCTGAGAAAGCCAAAGGCCATCTCCTTGAAAAAAAATAAATAAAAAATAAAAAATAAAAATGCATAGCTGCAACTTTCTGCACAGCTGATCGAAAATTGACTGCATAATGCAAATTGAAAAGGTAAATTTTTTCCTTGAACATTTTGCATTGTAACATAGGCTTTTATGGTATTTCCAATTAAAATAGCTTGTCAAATTGATTTTATATATTTGCCACTGGATGGCATGCATGTACATGCCATGGCATGCATGTACATGCCATGGCATGCCTGGACTATATTCCAGGTGGCATATGCATCCGTGCCATGGTGTGCCAGTCCCGTTTTCCAGGGGCATGTACAGTCATGCCACCCACACTGTGGTGCCGACACGATCCCTCGGCAGCAGGGCCCAGGCCACTATGAATACAGCCAAGAGAGGACTTTCACAATGAGAAACCACGCGGCAGCATAGGGTATTAACCCAATGCCAACGGGCATGACATGTACGTACGTGCCATGCCTACTGTGAGTTACTTGTTTGATTGTTTTTATACATAGATTGCTACACTTGTACTAAGTCACCAATGAGTCAATTATGAGTACTGTCTGTCTCGCCTGTTTACCCTTTTCTTTGATTTATGAAAATATTTTACGTTATCTTATTTTGCTGTTACTAATGTTTATAACATTATAGTAATTATGTTTATAATAAAAACAACACCATTGATTTTCATAGCACTAGTAAAATCCCAGGTTAAGAACCTGTGCTTTAAATTTCTGTTTGTTCATCAATTTCATAATGGTGATTAAATGATGATAGCATTAAAGAGAAAATCATAACTTATTTAATGAGATTGTGCAAACAGTGGAAATGTGTGAAAAATTCAAGATTTCTTTCTTATCCCTATATCTATTTGGAGATCACCATAATCTTCCAAACACCCATGCACAAACAGGATTTTTTTTATACAACAATCCAACTGCTTAAAGGTATTTATAACACTCAAAAGGAACCATATCATTGGGAGTTGCCATCAAAAAATACTACTACTACTACTACTACTACTACTATTATTCAATAATAATAATAATAATAATAATAATAATAATAATAATATTATATTTTTATACATTTCTGAAAGCTAGTGTATGTAGTAATACTGCACAACAATGATGATGATGATGATAATAATAATAATAATAATAATAATAATAATAATAATAATAATAATTATAGTTTTCCAAGTTCAACAAAATATTTTAAATATTTTATCCTTGACCATATTAGGTGACCATAGTCAGTTTTCTAACTTGATTACGCATTAGACAACTATAATCCACGATCTTTGAGAAAAAAATCTACACAGGCCGATGCCGATAACTCCGCTTCCTCCCCTTTGAATGATGCCACTTTTTGAGTATACCACAAACTTGAACTGCTCATAAAATGAAATTGGCTGCTCCAATGAACAGAAAATACTTAAAACAAAACAGATTATGCATCTTATGTTCTTTGTTTTACCTAAGGAGAATATAAATGACAAATTTTATGACTGATATATACATAGTAAACTCACAATGCATAATAAAACAATATATTTTAAGACATTCTCATGCTTTTGAAAAATGTTTTAGTAAACTGTGAATAATTATAGTTGCTCTGGATGCAAAAGTAGCCATAAACAAAATCACATTTTCCCTATGAAATTTCTTCATTTAGCTAATGCTAAAAACTTGTCTCAAAGTTACTTTCCATCTTCTTATTACTTCCTCTATTATGTCTGTAACTGAAATAAACCAAAGGCAAGAAGACAACCAACAAGACTAAAATCCAAGCAAATGAAATGCAAACAATCATACTCACTACAAATTCATGCACTGTTAACCTTTCCCCCATAAAGAAAAGTAGAAAATAAAAATAAGCTGATTACTATAATCATGCATATGTATTTCTCTAGCTCCCAAAGAAGATATATTAACATGATATTCATTAGCCAACAGATTTCTTGTAATAAAGATTTCTTGATACACTGACAATCAATATCATTATATCTCTGATCACCATTACCAAATCTGAAATCTGTAGTGTGTGTCTACAAATCATAAGAGATGATAGTACCAAAATGTTCAAACAAAAGAGAGAACAATTGTTTTAACCAAGAGTGTGAAGGTCTCTGACCTCAATTACCATGTCTGTAACAAATTGGTAAAGGCAGATCAAATAAGGATATTTTCAAATATTCAACATTTACACAACTGAAGCAGCACATTCCTTACAGCATGAAAATAAGGAAATTGAGAATATAGATAAGATTTATAGATTATACAAGTCAATCATTCAACATTACATTCACTGATTTGTTTGTCGATAATGTAAAAAAAATGATAAAGCTTTAACAACCAAGAGAAAAAAGGAGAAAGTTTCTGTGAAAGAAGGTTAGGAGGTTGTCCCAAAGATGTCATTTCACGTCCATTTCTTGCCGAGGTCATTAGCTGTCGAGATCTGTCAAGACCTTGAAGATATATATAGATAGATGTTATACACTAAGTGTATTCATGAAGATTAGCTAGTGGGAGGGTTGCATCTACGTCACACTTGGCATATGTGATGCATTACAGTACCAATTTCTGATTATCTTAGGGAGAGGGAAGGATAAGGTGCAAGGATTCTTATATATTAATGAAAGGTTATATGTGAAGAGTTTAATAAAATTTAAGGGTAGTGTAAAATGAAAAAGAAAGAAAAAAAATATGGTGAAACATAAAATAATAATAACAAAATAATAATAAAAAGGATTTGTGAGACTTCCGATTCATTATTTATGGAGTTCTTATATCGATTTAACAGCGCCATTGCTTATAACAACTGATTACGTTCCTCTCTTGGGGGGGAGGGCACTCTCCTCTTTGGGACACCTGCCTGCCTGCCTTCCCCACTGCGCTGGATACTGACCTTGTTATAGCGATACATGGTAACACTAACCGGCTCTGAGTTGTTCTTCACTTTCCGTTCACGCTTCACCCGTCCCGTGGGGTTAGGAGGTTCCTCCTTCTGTCTCTCCTTCCGGGCCTAGGGAACAGGAAGGGGGGAGGGAAGGGCTTAGTTTCTTATGCATATTATTTAATAATATACATATACACATTATATATGTGGTTGTGTGTGTGTGTGTGTGTGTGTGTGTGTGTGTGTGTGTGTGTGTGTGTGTGTGTGTGTGTGTGTGTGTGTGTGTGTGTGTGTGTGTGCGCGCACACATGCAAATGAACTTGTGCACATTTGTACATGTAAAAAAGAAAAGAAAAGAAAAGAAAAAAAAACTACAGCATTTAACTCAGTGCAAATGGACATTCAAACATAATCTTGACCATTATTTCTAAAGGACACTCACAAAAATTCCCAAAGCAACCTACCTTCCTCATTTGATTCTCATACTCTAAGGCATCATAGAAGTTGGGTTTCTCCCGCTTGACCCTCTCACTGCGGCGTTTGCCCTCAGGGGCTGACGAGCCTAGGTCTCCTTTGCCCACTGATGCCGTTAGAGACATGATTCCACTAACTGCAGTTGATGTGGCCGATCCCCTGCTTGGTTTCATCTCCTTCAGATGGCCGTCGTCAATCTCCTCTACCTCTGAGGTGTTTGAGGTGGTTGACCGGCGTCTCTCCTCGAAGAATTGGTGTCCGCAGTGACAGTGCTTTGTTGCCACTGGTACCTGAAAGGAATACAATTTAAAATTATTCCTGAATAGTTATATACAGACATCATGTGTTACAATAAAAAAAAAAAAAAAAAAAAAAAAACATAGTAACAATATCAACAATAACGACAAAATCAATAACCATAAAAAAATGTGCAATGGTGCAAAGGGAAGAAACACATTTTGATCTAAAAATGAAATCTGGTCCCTATAATCACAGATTTTTTTTTTTTCCTTTGAGACATACTCAAACTTTTGCAATAGACCTCCTAAATTATCCATGATCAGCAATATCATAATCAAGCATAAGATATTTTTGCATAACCCCTCTGATCCAAATCACATGACCATTACATCAGGGGAAAATTTGATTAAGGAGTGACTGAACATGCTGTCATGAGAATTTTGGCTGAAGCCCAGGGTGATGGGAATGACTTGTCACAAGTGTACAAAGCTCCTAGAGGGGCTTTTGCATTATTTCCATTGATAAATAAGTGTAGAATGTAACATCTGTGAGCCATGACTGGAAGAGCACCAGATGATATCTGAATACTCAGGATCTTATTCCTGCCTGCCGTGACTGGTGGCGCAGGTCGTATTACAGAAAATTGAATGTTACCAAAAAAATTAAATGATGTAAATAGCAAAATGTTACTTATTGTTATTAGTACTGCACTGAGTTATATAAGCATATCAAATGACAAATATAGACATTTGAAAATGGAAAAAACTTATGCAGAAAAAGAAAACATTGCAAAGGGGAGGCATGGAGTCTTGTTACCGCACACAAGTGCGCCTGGCCTACAAGCCACACACCCATCAGAGTGGCCACTCAATTAAGCCTAATGTCCGTATTTTGGGTGACATGCGGGCTGTGAAGCATCCACATCCATGGGGTTAATAGGAAAATATTGAAAAAATATTGTTGTTCAAGAAAACAAATGACTTATTTTCCATATGAAAGATCTCAAATACATGCAGTTAAAATCCTGTACTTGTGTCCCAAGATAACAGCTGCACAATTACGATCATCATTGTATTATCATTATCATTCACAGAATATACCATAATTCTGATTTCACTTTCTTTCATCTTTAATACTCAAGAACATAACAAAAGAAATTACAAAATAACTATGATGCTATTATTAAAAATAATAACAACAATAACAATAATAACAATAATAATAATAATAATAATAAATAATAATAATAAAAACAATAGAGATAATGATACTATTCACTGTAAATATAAATTTTTACAGACAAAGCTCTTGTTCTGAAATTTACCAGCTACTTGGGAAATCATCCAGGAAAGTAGCAGTACAGGTATATAAAATCAAACAACATATAAATATTATAAAAAAGTAAGAAAAACACAGATAAGACACTATACAGCATGCAATGTATCAACTAAACTACCTCTACAAGAAAGGTACTGTGGACATTATGTTGCATTTCAGCCTCCTATATTCCTCAAGCTTCCCGCCTCCCTCTATCTCCTTCCAAAGCATCAGGAACCGTTTTGCATATTATGTATGAAGATAAGCAGTTGGAGGGAAGAATAAGACACCAGAGAAATGTTTAAAATATTGATATAAAAAAAAAAAAAAAATATGTTCAAAAAGGCTAATTATATAATAGATACATTTCGTATGATCAAAATTTGCTGTGACGTCTTTGTTTGCTTGATTATAAATATTGCAATTAAGTGAACATAGTTATGATCAGGCAACTGAAAATCTGTCAACCTGCAATAAGATATTCTTGCCTACCTTCCTGTGTATAATCCGATAGCCTGAGAAGTGTAAAGAGCCCAATTCCCAGAAAAGTTTCCTCTTACATTTGCATCACAGGTAGATTCACCTTCATAGGATTTTGGCTTCCATTATCCTACTAATATTTAGTAGAAAAACTGAGAGACTCACTAATAAAAATCATGAATAACACTAATAATTAATATTCCCAGCAGAACTACCTATAAAGAACTAACACTGTAAGAAACAGACTAATTGGCCAAGAAAACATGTTTCTACTGTGGAGACACTATGAAGAACAACCAAAATAAACAATGAGCAGAAAGTCCTATAACAAGAGAAACTTGTTGATAAAATTCAAACTTCCCCTCTATTTACTCCCCATACCCTTGGAGATTTTCCAACAAAAGGTTATAACAAAACAAACACCAAATCCATGCACAAAATAAGGAGAAAATAAGCTTCATTAGAATCTGGGTAAGGCATGGTTGAACATTTCTCACTGTGACTGGTTCTAGGACTTGATGTGGTTATAGTGTGGAAATCTTTGCACAATTAAATGCTAAACAGAGGCAACAAATTCAACTGCAAAATAAAACCAAGCTTACTCAATAAAATATGATGTCATCTAGATGTGCAGGAGCAGTGACTTCTTTGCTTTCAGTGCTCTACAGTGGGGGAAGTTGTGCTTGAACTTTCCTCTTAATAGTTGTCAGTTTAACTTTTATCTATAAACATATATACTCTTATGTATACATTAAATAGATGTATCCATAAAAATATAAACATATATATATACATATACATGTGTACATGTATATATGCATATAAATGTACATGTATGTATGTATGTGCATATATATTTTTATATATAAATATTTATATATATACATACATATATATACATATATTTTTATAGAAAAGGTATGAATGAGAATGTATATCTTCACAATACAAGAGATGTATTTGACCGGTTTCGATTATATCTTTGTCAGAAATATACCCGGTATGTATTTACATGTAATTCATGTATTTCTGACGAAGATATAAATGAATAGGGTCAAATACATCTCTTGCATTGTGAAGATATTCATTCTCATTCATACCTTTTCTACATTTGTCAACATGAATGCGGTTCATATACATATATGTATATATGTATATATATAAACATTTATACACATATATTCATAGGTATACATATATTTAACCTATTGCCCATGGGCATGGCATGTACATATTAGTATTAGCTCACCTGTTTACCTTTTTCCTTGATTTTTTGAAAGCTTCATCTGTACTATTCTATTGTTTTTAATGTTATTAATATTCTAATAACAATTTAACAATTATAACAATTATAACATCACTTTTTCTTAAATTGGCAGGATTTTTTTTTTTTTTTTTTTTTTTTTTTTACTGATGTTATAAATATCAATGGTGATATTTTTGTTTATAGACATTATAGTAACTGTAATGTTATAGACATTAGTAACAGCAATATAAGATAATGTAAAATATTTTTGAAAATCAAGGAAAAGAGTAAACAGGCGAGACTGGCAGTACTCGTAATTGGCTCATTTGTGACTTAGTACAAGTGTAGCCATCTTTGTGTAAAATCAATTAATAAAGTAAACTTACATTGGGCATGGGATGTACATACATGCTTTATTATCTTTTCAACAACCTTATATTCAAATCTATTACCTGACAACATCGCGGAAGACGGTAGTCCAGTGAATTGGACTCACTATGTGCCATATTATAGATACATTTGCAAGCCTACACTTTTTGTATGAACCTAATGCCACGAGTAAAATGTTGTGCTCTCTCTTTCTCTTTTTTTGTGTGTGTGAAATGTCTCAACACATAGATGGGAAATTTATTTTAAAATAATGCTATGAACATCGGTGGTATTATTTTTAATATAGATATTATAATCACTAAAATGTTATAAACAGTAACAGCAAAATAAAATAACGTAAAATATTTTCGCAAATCAAGGAAAAGGGCGAGACAGGCAGTACTTGTAATCGGCTTATTGGTGACTCAGTACAAGTGTAGCCATCTCTGTGTAAAAACAATTAATAAAGTAAACTAACAGTGAGCATGGCATGTACATACATGCCATGCTCAGTGGCACTGGGTTAATATAAGTGTGATGTCAGATTTAGTTTGATTGGATATTTGGTACTCTATTGAATACATCTATAAACAAAGGTACAATACTCTACTTTAAAAAATGCCATGAAACCATCAAAACAAAAAATTATAAGTGACAAGATGTGCATTGCCTTTCAGCACATCTTAGGGTCATATTTGTTTTAACTGTTACACAATCTACCAAATTTATCAAAATATATAAGCTGGATCTATTTAGTATACCAACATAAGGAAAAAAAGGTAAGCACAATATTGTCAGAAGGCCTATTCCTTTTGTAAAAATAAAGATAACAATAATAAATAAATATACAGATACTCGTTGGGCAAACTTGCACATCAATTCTTGTTTTAGATAATATTTACTTCATCATTTTACGAACAGACTTCACTACTTCTAACGCTTTTTTGGGTGATAATTACATCCAACATAATTTACAAAATGATTAGAGGACAACCATGTATGTCACTAGCCTTCAACTGGCTGGAACTGCCTCCCTGCATGCCTTAACTCTCACAGAAACTAATAAACCTCCATATATATTTTAGGAGAGCAGTTCCCAATGTTTTTCATACTTGCAGCACTTCTCAAACCTCTGACACATCAGCAACCATCATCAGTCATTCTACATTACTTTTCAAATGACGTACATTTAAGGTAAGAGAGAGAAGAAAAATATTCAGTAATCTAAATTCGCCAAATTCTTATACAGTATTTCTTGATAACACAAACACTGACAAACGACAAAATTGGCCTACAGTATTTTTTCCTAAGGATTTGCAATCCCCCTGCTAATCCTCCACTGCATAGGAACCACTTTTATAAGAGGTTTCTGCTTGCAGGCCTGCAATATTAGGTTTCTTCTAGCATTTACCTTATTTCAAATAAATTTTAAATTCCTTTAAAATATGGTGGACATCATATGCATTGCCAACTTCAGACATTTCTAACTCACAATGCATTTATTTGTAAGTACTCCCGGTGAGCAAGATGAAGATCATCAGTATGTGCTATAGTTTTTAATAACTATTTCTATGATCTAAATTTTGTCTTTCATAAATTCCATCATTAAAAAAGATACTTTACTTCATGAAGCATATACAGTGAAGGTCATTGACCTTTGCTGGCGCACAAAGTATGGTGGATGCTGCTATCACTTGATAATGTTCTCCTATTACAGAACAAATTATACATCCTTTCTCCACAGGTCATACGAAAATTGAATTTGATCTGGATAGCACATGACCAATATTATCACACATAGCTTAAGAACTCTCATTTTGAAAGCTACTACGAGTGCCCTCTAAACATGTACCCTCAATTCTGTCTGGGCTTGAATAGAATTCTATGACAACCTTAACACATCTTAAATAACTTAGCCTAACACAACATAATCTTGATTACATTAAAGCTTTGCCAGCCGTACTAAACTTATCTCACCCTGAACGAAATGTAGCCAAATGTAACTCATTCCAACCTTTCTCTAACCTAGCCTAGCCTAAATATTACTCTTAAGTTTTGCTTAACGATGATCTTTTCTTACACATTTTAAAACCGTTTTCTATTGTCAAATGTCATCCGTATCTAACAATGACAAACAACTATAGTTTGATTTCCAGCACAAAAATATATTCTGGATGCAACTTCCACAATAAAATAGTGATAAAGACAAGTCAAATTTGAAAAACATTTAACGGTAAATTAAAGTATTCGAACAATCCCAAAAATTTAGATTCTTTCACCAAAATCAATTTTCTTAACTAACTTCTTGTTAAAAATTATGCATGCAAGTTTAATTACTGAATCTTATCTTCGTGCTAATCCATTACAATTAAATCCTTAATGATCTAACAAACTACCCTAAAAAATCAATGTAATAGAAATACCTCGGCAAATACAAACTCCTCCCTTTAATCGTTAATTTTAACTTGAAAAAGATTTACATCACCTTAACTCTAGAGAAAGTACATGATATAATCCATATCACCAACATGCACACAATAACACAATGGAAACATCCTTTGAAAACAGAGATTAGTGTTCCTTTCATTCCACTCAAGCCTAGGATATGATTTTTAGGTTATGATTTTGACGCAAAATACACAAAGATCAAGCATTCCTTTTCTACCATAAACCTAGTCTTCCTCACAGTCACAAACTGAAAAGGCAAAACTACAGCATCAAGAATAGCATCAAGATCAGCATCAAGAACAGCATCAAGAACAGCATCACTCCTCCAAGATGAAATCTCTAGCCCTCAGCATCTTTCCTTCTCTCTCCCACTCAGCATGTCAAAGAGATTTAGAAAAAAAAAAGAAGGAAAACTCTGAGCATCAACCCTGTCTCAACCAGATAAATCTCAGCATCAGATTAGAGCATCATTCTTCTCCTCTCTCTCCTCCTTCCTTCCTTCCTTCCCCCAGAGCCAGAAAACGGAAAAAAAGGAATTACAGCTTCTTTCCTCTCCTCTTAGCTCCTTCCTTTCTCCTTCCCCCAGAACCAAAACAAAATGGGAAAAGGGGAACGCAAAAATGGCTCCAAATTTCCCTCTCCCTCCCTTCGTCACTCCTCCAAAAACCCCATATATATCACCTATCACTCGTCCATACCTCACAAATGAGCTCTATGCCAAGGAACCGAAGGCGGTATGAGGAGACAGGCGAAAAAGGGCGAGAAAAATGACCTCTCTTCTCGTCCTCTCTATCTCCCTCTTCCGTAACTTCGTCTCGGAAGACAATGGCTTCAAAAAGAAAGAAAAAAAAAATCCCCTCTTGAGAAACCTTCCCTCTTTTTTAAACCTCTGAGTCTTTCCTTCTCGCTTTTCCCTTTCCCTGACAGCCTCAGA
>NC_061831.1:13795091-13797591 GCF_019202785.1 Penaeus chinensis
AGGGAGGGAGGGAGAGAGTGAGAGACAGATAGATAGATAGATAGATATAGATAGAAGAAATAGACAGACAATCTGAATATCAAAACAGAAAAAATAAATTTGATTTTATGACATCTAAAAGCTAAAATCATACTCCCAAACAACTAAAACCATATCATTATTACTGTGAAAAAATATTTCTATTTGATCAGAATATTGGTTATATTTGAGGTAATTAGTGGCCAGAGCAGGCAGGGCGGAAACCATTAATGCTGATATAATGCATAGATTGGCAATTTACCTTGTGGTGCCCTAAAAGATTTTGTAGGAAACAATGGCTTGCATATTTTTTTTGCCATTTTAGTTGACAATGGCCGCCATGAACAGGATTAGGTTTTAGAAACACAGGTAGGATATTGTTTTATATGTTTTTATTATACTGTTATACCTCCCCGGAAATTACTGCACGAGGATGATGATGATGATGGTGGAGCTGTTGATGATAATGAAGGTGATTTTTTTATTTTTATTTTTTTTATTTTTTTTACAAGATTTCCCAACTGTCGAATGGAACGGGTTTGGTTATAAAGGAAGCTACCCGTAAGTGGGGGATGGGGATCAAAAGGTTGGGTTGATGGCTAAAATAGAAAACATAATATCATCAGAGGTTCTCTTGGTGGTAGCCCGGGTTCCGCTTGCGCTACACGTAAGTGATTTGTAACGTTCGGTGAAGTCGGCAGTGATGTAACTTGTAAAAAACAGTGGCAGCTCAAGCGGGAGCTTCGGCGAGGTCCAAGAAGTGATGTTGCGTGGTTTTCGGTGGTGGCAGGGTTGGATAAATGCTTCCGTGTTGCGGCCGAGAGAGAAATTAAATTGGCCGAGAGATCAGCATTTGATTTAGGTGGGAGTTACTCCCTCTTGATGTCAACATCCCCCGGCAGACCAAGACGATAGTCAGCGCCTTCCGTCCACGACACTGGCGAAAATAAGCAGCCATCCACCAACGTCCTTTTCTCTCCTGAAGGAAATGCAGCCGGTTTCCTCCGCCGGTCCAACGCGGACGCAGCATATAACAGCGGTGCTGGCCGTGGGATCCGTGGCAGGAGCCCCCACTCCCACCCCGACGCTGGCGTGCGCCTCGTCCTCCACAAAACGCACGGGCAGATCAACAAGTACTAACCGGCCCAGCACCGACTCGAGGAGGGGGGGGAGGAAAAGGATAAGTCCGATATGCGAATCTGAGCCTTGCCCGGGCTATGCCCATGAGGGGAGCCCGGACTGTGTCGACTAATGCCGACTCGCTAACGTGTGTCAGCTGGTGCTGACTCGACTAAGCTTGGTCCTTACCCGCCTTAACCTCTAGGCGACAATTGCAAATTCTCGCGCCTGGGCGGAGCGCGAACCGCCGACTCCTCGGATGAGAGGCCGACACGTTACCACTGTACTAGCCCGGAGGCTGGGGAAGAAGGCACGGCATCCAGCTCCACCCTTACGACGACGAAGGAGGCCCCGTCAGTGAAGAAGAAGGCAGCTCTGGCAGCCGGAGTCGTCTCCCGGCGACTGCAGATATCCCCAGACAAAACCGTTATTAGCCAAGGTTTCCATGTGGAAGCAGACACAAAAACGGCGGCAGTTCGCGCGGGAGCTGTGGCCCGGTGGTTGGGCAGGAGAGATCTGGAAGGATGTTGACGCTGCGGCGGAGGAGGGTGATGAGGATAAAGATGGTAATGAAGTTAAAGATGATGACTATGTTAACAGAAATATTGATAATAGTGTCAATAATAATGGTAACAGCAACAACAACGTAATAATACTTATAACTTTATTGATTATGACATTAACAATAATAATAACAAAGAAAGGATATCCGTGTTGACAGCAGTAACGGCAGGAATAACTCTATAGTCTGTATATAACTAAAGTCTGTTCACCCAGTGTGAGAGCTGGGTGAACACAAAGCTTGGCTGTGATTGATGGAAGCGACTTTATCAGAGGACCTTAATAACAACTATAATGTTAATGATAATAATGATAATGTTGTCAGTAATGGTAACAAGAATAACAACAAAATAGTAATAATGATAACGATAATTAAGATAATCATGATGATAAAGAAGATGGGAAAAAATATGAGGTGGTATACCATTTTTGGAATTATGCTTCCTTGATTCTGTATATTCCAAAATATAGTAGCTAATGGAAACCGAATAGACCTGAAAATAATATACCTATGAGCCGAGCTGCACGCCAGATGTGAGCTGAAGAAATGCCGTGCACGACGTTTATTTACTCTGCAATATGTAAAACGAAGCCGAGCACAAATATTTTAAAAAGGTACATGACAAATACCAATCTTATACAGAATAAAAAAAGAAAAGAAAAACTAAGTTATCATATATTTACAGACCGAATTTATACAATTGGCACCAATGCATTTTCAAATCATAGTAATCTTGTTGACTTAGAACCCCTGCTTGTCCGAGATTGCTTCGAACGTCGCTCATCACTTTTTAAACCTTTA
>NC_061831.1:13817591-13820091 GCF_019202785.1 Penaeus chinensis
ACACCTTGTTGTATCACCTGGACAACACCATCGTCCTCAGGGTTTTTGTATTGCAACACATGCATTGCAATTCAGGGGCCATAGGCTGTATAATACGCTCTCGCCCGGGATGCCTTTCCCGGGAGGAGCCAGCATCTCTTCTGTCAGTCTCCGAATGGATCTCGTTATGAATACAAGATCGGTTACAACTGATGCTTCGAAATCCGGTTCGCCCTTTCGCTCGTGTGTCGCTTTCACCGGTGTAGAGACAGGTGTGCCTTTTTCGTATTATTTTTTTCTATTATTCATTTCATTCATTGTGATCATTATCATTACCATCATTGTCATAATAATTTGTTATAATCAATATTATTTATCTCATTACTGTTATTGTTATTATTATGACTATTGCCTATTACCTTCTGTTTTATTAATTTTATTCTAATTATTGTTGTCAGTACCATAGTTTTATTATTATCATTATTATTGCTGTTATTATTACTATCATTATCATTACTGTTATTATTATTAACATTATCATTACTGTTATTATTATTATCATTGTTATTATCATTATCATTCAATACTCAATTTAAGTATTATTGTCGTTAACATTACGATCCTTTTATTGTTTTTTGGCGGTAAATAATTTCTTTCCTTTAGTTTTCTTTTTCTTCTTGTTTTCTTTTTTTCTTTTTTTTAATCAGAATTGCCGATGAATTAATGACATGATTTCCAGTTTTCTAATCGTTTAATCTACTCACTTGTGAGGATCTTGCCCTAACATATAACATTTTTGTCTTATTTTAGTGTTACCTGATAGACATATCATTTGCTAATGATAGGTTAGATTCATTAATGATAAAAACTATCTCATAATCGTATTTATAAAAATAACATTAACCTTTATTTTCCTCTAGCCAAGAACTCGGGATTCTTCTTAAGCCATAAGGCCTTAGTCACTCTCCGTAGTGTCATCGTAAATAATGAAGGCGCCTGTTTTTCTCCCTAGAAAGCGTCTCCTCATCTTTTTCCCCTCGATTTTCCCCTCGATTTTTCTCCTTTGGCATTCGAAGCCTTGGAAGATTCTTTCCTTCTGAGAATTCATTAGTACCGTTGGCTCATTTGAGGCCAGTTTTTCTTCTAGTTCGTTCGGAATATTGATGATTCTGTTTATGAAAATCCTCGCTGATGAGAGGTTTTGTGTGTTGTCGATCCCTTGTTATTTCTGTTGATTTTTTGGTTTTGGTTTTTGTTCGTTATTAGGGTTGATGTGTGTATCCCCCCCCCCCATTTGAGGATGCATGTTTCCAGAAATAGAAAATCTCTCTCCTTTATCCTTTCAATTAATACGTTTACATTCCCCATTAACTCCTGTAGTCTTTCTATAACGTCTATTAGTTTAGCATTTTCGATAGTTTGTCACATCCCTGAAAAAAAAAAAAAAAAATGGTGGTATATCTCATGTAAATTTTAAGGAGAATTCTTGATAGTCTTGGGAAAATAATAAAAAATTATCTATCGACATCGTTTTCCATTTCACCTGTTACGATTGTTCGATTTTTCTTCATTTCATTTGATAAAATTTAACTTCATCTCATGTATCGCTCCATGTCCTCGTTATAATCTTTTCTTCAATAACCCTCTCTCTGCTTTTAACAAAACATGTATCATCACTTTATTTCATTTATATCATTTTACCGTATTCTTCTATAGAGAACTTTCCCTCGCTAACCGTCTCATATCTCCCCACGTGCTTTTAATCAACCTTCACGTCGGTCTTTTATATCACTTCCTTCGGTCTCATTGTTGAATATTGCAGCAAGAAGTCTTAGAACTAAAATTTCCAGCGACTTTCGAAAGACTGTTCACTTTCCTCACACTTCCAAGAGTTTCGGAGTATTCTTAACCTTTTTTTTTCACTTATCCTTCTTTTGGGTTAAAATTCTCTGGTGTATTTTCTTCTAGCGTGTTGTGTTCGGTCTTTTTATTGTTTTTATTGATGGAATCATTGTTTCCTGGTTTCTTTCTCCTTGATCTCTCTCACTCTCTCTCTCTCTCTCTCTCTCTCTCTCTTTCTCTGTCTCTGTCTCTGTCTCTGTCTCTGTCTCTGTCTCTGTCTCTGTCTCTGTCTCTGTCTCTCTGTCTCTATCTCTGTCTCTGTCTCTGTCTCTGTCTCTGTCTCTGTCTCTGTCTCTGTCTCTGTCTCTCTGTCTCTGTCTCTGTCTCTGTCTCTGTCTCTGTCTCTCTGTCTCTGTCTCTGTCTCTGTCTCTGTCTCTGTCTCTCTGTCTCTGTCTCTGTCTCTGTCTCTGTCTCTGTCTCTCTGTCTCTGTCTCTGTCTCTCTGTCTCTATATCTGTCTCTGTCTCTGTCTCTGTCTCTGTCTCTGTCTCTGTCTCTGTCTCTCTGTCTCTGTCTCTGTCTCTGTCTCTGTATTTGTCTCTGTCTCTGTCTCTGTCTCTGTCTCTCTCTCTCTCTCTCTCTCTCTCTCTCTCTCTCTCTCTCTCTCTCTCTCTCTCTC
>NC_061831.1:13842591-13845091 GCF_019202785.1 Penaeus chinensis
AGTAGGAAGAGAAGAGGAAAGAGAAGAAGAAAAAGACGATAACGCAGAAGAGGAGAAAAGGGAGTAGATAGAGAAGAAAGAAGAGAAGAAGAAGAGGAAGGAGAAAGAGAAGAAGAAGATGAAGACGCAGAGGAAGAGAAAAGGGAGTAGGAAGAGAAGAGGAAAGAGAAGGAGAAGAAAACGAAGACGCAGCAGAGGAGAAAAGAGAGTAGAAAGAGAAGAAGAAAGAGAAGAAGAAGAAAAAGAAAGAAAAGAAGAAGAAGAAAAAGAAGAAGAAGAAGAAAGACAAGAAGAAAGACAAGAAGCAGAGTAAGAGAAGAAGAAGAAAAAGAAGAAGAAGAAGAAAGACAAGAAGAAAGACAAGAAGCAGAGTAAGAGAAGAAGAAGAAAAAGAAGAAAGACAAAAATAAAAATACGATGGAAGGATTATCATGATACCCATCCTCCCCCCACCCCCCCCTCCCCCCCCCTTCCCCGCAGTTCAGGAATCCCTTTCCTCACAAGATTCCAAGAGACTAAATCCCCCCCCCCCCCCCAACCCACCCAAGAGTGCGAGTAACAGGAAGTAAAAGGTAAGCGAGTGACAGAAAGTGACAGGAAGTGAAAACGGATGACAGAAAGTGACAGGAAGTGAAAGCGGATGACAGAGAGCGAAGGCAATTGATAGAAAGTGACAGGAAATGACAGAAAGTGAAGGCAAGTGATAGAAAGTGACAGGAAATGACAGAAAGTGAAGGCAAGTGACAGAAAGTGAAAACGGATGACAGAGATCGAAGACAAGTGATAAAAAGTGACAGGAAATGACAGAAAGTGAAGGCAAGTGATAAAAAGTGACAGGAAATGACAGAAAGTGAAGGCAAGTGACAGAAAGTGAAAACGGATGACAGAGAGCGAAGGCAAGTTATAGAAAATGACAGGAAATGACAGAATGTGAAAGCAAGTGACAGAAAGTGACAGAAAGTAAAAGCGAGTGACAGAGAGTGAAGGCAAGTGATAGAAAGTGACAGAAAGTAAAAGCGAGTGACAGAAAGTGAAGGCAAGTGATAGAAAGTGACAGGAAGTGACAGAAAGTAAAAGCGAGTGATAAAAAGTGAAAAGTGAAAAAGTACCTTCACTCCAGAGGTTGCCAGAAACGAAGAACGAGATGGGAAGAGGAAGAGAGAGTGAGGATGGGGAAGGAAGGGGAAGAGAGGAGGAGGATGATGAGGGAGGAAGGGGGAAGGGAGGAGGGAGAGGGAGAGAGGAAGACGAAGAGAAAGGAGAGGAGACGGAGAGGGAAGGGAGAGAGAGAAAGAGGCGGAGGATGAATGGGTTGGAAGGGGGGATGGGGAGGGGAAGAAGAGGGAGAGTGGGGAAGAGGAGAGGGAGAGGAGGAAGAGGGAGGAGAGGAGAGGGAGGAGAGGGAGAAGGAGGGAAGGAAGAGGGAAGAGAGGGAGAGAGAGGAGAGGGAGAGGGAAAGGGGGAAGAGGAAAGGGAGGGGAGGAAGAGTGAAGAGAGGGAGCGGGGGGAAGAGGAGAATGAGAAGAGGAGGAGGAGTAGAGGGAAAGGAAAAGGGGGAAGACGAAAGTGAGGAGAGGGGAAGGGGGGAGAGGGAGAGGGATGAGTCAGGCATGGAGGTGGCAAAAGGGGGGGAAAGGGGTAAGGGGGATGGTTGCCGGAGAGAGAGAAAAAAAGAAAGGGAAGGAGGGGGGGAAGGGGAGGAGGTGAGGAAGAAGGAAAATGGAAAGAGGGAGAAGAGGTAAGTATGTATGGGGAAGAAGGGCGAAAAGGGAGTAAAGGGGGGGAGTGGGTGGAGGGGGGAAAGAAGGTAAGGAGGGGAGGAAGAGAGGAGGGAGAGGAAGAGAGGAGGGAGGGGAAGGATGGAGGGAGGGAGGATAAGAAGAAGAGAAAGATGGGACACAGGAAAGGAGAGAGAGAAAGAGAAAGAAAGAGAGAGAGAGAGAGAGAGAGAGAGAGAGAGAGAGAGAGAGAGAGAGAGAGAGAGAGAGAGAGAGAGAGAGAGAGAGAGAGAGAGAGAGAGAATGAATGAATATATGAAAAAGGCAAAGGGGACGGACGGGGAACGAACGGTGAATGGCGAAAGGGAGGAGAGGGAGAGAAGGAATAAGGTAGGGTTATAGGTAGAGGGAAGATGGAAAGGAAAGAAAAAAAGGGAAAGGGAAAGAGATAAAGAATAGAGGAAGGAAAAGAGAGGATTGCATTTAACTGGGAAAGGAAGAAGCAGAAATAGGAGAGAGGTGCAAGAATAAGATTTAAAAGGTGGGAAGGGAACACGAGAAAAGTAAAGGGGGGGGGGGGATACGAGAAAGACGGAGGAGACGAGGAAAAGGAAGGGAAGGGGGAAGTGGAGGAGAGAAGGAGGAGAAGGAGAGGGGAGGGGATGGGGGGGGGGGGGGGTAGGAGGACAAAGAAGGGGACATTCCTCTCCAGGCAGATTATTTTTTTTTCCGTCTTCTTCCTCACAACTTCCTTGCCAGATAAGAGGAATTCTTTCTGGATT